>NC_142009.1:159373593-159678446 GCF_049901735.1 Notechis scutatus
CCCCAACTTGTTAGCGAAATGTTGGAAATGCAATCACAGCCAGAGAACGTATTTTCACATGTGGTGGACGTGTCCCCAAGTACAGAAAGTACTGGCTCAAAATTCAAGCATGGTTAGAGGAGTTAAAGCAAAAGATCAAGTTTAAACCAGAGATCTTTCTGCTAGTTATGTTAGAACCGACAAGTGATAAGAAACACCAACACCTAATATTACATATTATAAGTGCTGCAAGAATTTCTCCTGCTCAAAACTGGAAACTGACCATGACACTCACAGATCTGGCAGTAATAAATGCGCAGAAATGATTAGACTAACAATGCTATTAAAAAACAGGGAAGAAGAAGAATATTTTACAATATGGAACATATGGCATAAAGGTTTTTTTTAAAGGAGTAAAGATGTTTGTGAAAATGACTAAAGAAATCTCAAAGAAGAATATGATATATGACTTATGTGTATGTATGTAAAGTAATGTAGATAAATAAGTATTGTATCTTAAAAGTAGTATAGTAAGTGAGGAACTAGTAAATTAGCTACAGATATATCTATGGTAAATGAATCTGTTACTAAAGGACATATACACTGCTATGATATCACTGTAAAATGTGAGAACTCATTTCTCTTTTTTAGACTTTTGAAACTTTGAATAAATATTTTTTTTTTTAAAGGAAGTAGATGTTTTGAGCTTAATAAAAATCAGTAGAAATACACATTCTAGACGGGATTTGTATGAGATTTTTTACTTTTTTCTCAGTGTAATGCTAAATCAAGTTTGTTATTGTCTAGGTTGTTGTTATAGCCAGGGATGGGATTTTACCTGTTCGAACCAGTTTTATAGAACCGGTTTTTACGATTCTGTGCAGTTCGGAGAACCAGCGAATGACGCCACTGGCTGGTCCCGCCCCTCCCCTCCCCACCCACTCACTCCTTACCTGGCATACACACCATCAAACTTGCCTGTGTTTGGTAAGTTGCTATTTTTCCTCTCCACCCCCCGCCAACCACCAGCTGTTCTACTGTGCTAATCTAAAAGCAGAGCTGAACCTTCCTTAGGACTGAAGCTTCTATTTTTCGGTGCAGACTCAGGTAGCAGATTGCAGAAAGGTAGATCTCTGAGTGAATCTGTGATTCTGTGAGCAACTCAATCTCAATCTGCTTTGCCAAATTTTGGGTAAAAGTTGCTTTTTTAAAATAAAAAATTCAATATTTACATAAATATTTATAATATTTCCATACAAGCCATGCCCACCCAGTCACATGACCACCAAGCCATGTCCAGTCAGAAAGCCATGGCCATCCAGTCACATGACAACAAGCCACACCCACAAATTAGGCCACGTCCACAGAACCAGTTGTTAAGAAATTTGAATCCCACCCCTGGTTATAGCCTATATCCCTGCTTCAGAACTGGACAAGAAGATATTATTTGCACTTATAATCTTTTTGTGATCTCTTATAAGTTGAAATCCATGAATTTTGTTTCATGATTCCGTTATAGAAATTCCTATTTGGAGATCGCCACCATCTTGTCTTCTTGAAATTTTACATACTTTCTTTTATGTATACTGAGAGTATTTACACCAGGACAAATTCCTTGTGTGTCCAATCACACTTGGCCAATAAAGTATTCTATTCTGTTCTGTTCTGTTCTATTCTACTACTTTGCATTTCATTATTTAAATAAATCTGTACTTTTCTCTTCCAACATCGAATGCTTATATACCAGATATTTAAATTAAGCAAGTTTTACTTTGTTTATCACCTATGAGATTGGTTTACTTCCCATCTGATGAGTTGATGAGAAGGCTGAAATCTCTGGCCAAATGCCTCTATGCTGTATGACCAGGAAATGGAAATTAACACTATTGAAATTACTTCTGTTAATTGTACTTCTTTCCTTTTAATAATAAAGACAGCACAAGTTCTTAGAGCACAGTGTCTATCACTAACTGCATTTCAAGACTGGATACTAGGTAAGGCACCTCCTGGAAGACAGGAAATGGCAGCAGGAATGACCAAAGCAAAAGGTGGCACCAGGATACAAAGAGCCAGAGAGCTTTTATGAGAGGAGGTATGAATTCTCCAGCCTTCTACTAATAGGTTATGCTACATATGTATAATGGGTAAAAGGAATAACATTGAGGAATAGAAAGAAGAGTCGCTACCAAGACTGATCAGATAAAAGAAATTTGAGTCCAGGCCAGAACTGTAAGCCAAATAAGAATATCAGACAAGACCCATCCAAGTTTTCAAGAGATACAGGGAGGGAGAAGGAAAACAAATTCAGACATGCAAGATTCTGTTACTGTAACTATATAATAAAAATAGCATTAGCATTCATTCAGATTTCCTAAAAAAGACTAATAATCCTTCAAATTTTGGACATTATTTTTATTATATCAATTTTCTTACATCCTTTCTTTCCATGATATAACCATTTCCATACTTCCCTTTTCTCAGGATCAAGTTATACATTAATGTAAAGTGAATAATAAATCATGTTTTAGGGAAAGGCGATAAAATAATTTGTAGTAAATAAAATATGCTTTCGTATATCTGTTCATGTTATGCATTTGTGATCAAATAAAATATGCTTTTGGGTGCTAAGTGTTTGGAAAATGATGTAAGAAATGCTTTTGAACTTTTACTAGCACTTATCATGCCCTTTAAAGCACCCATTCTTTTTCAGGAAGTTTGAGAAAGCTTCAGTGACTAGCAGCCAGGGCTGCTTAAAGGTGGTAGTAGCATGTGGAGCTGCATTGAGCTGCAGCAAAGTGGGGATCCTCGGTGGAGTGGCAGGCTAAATGGGCTATAAGAAGCAGTCTGATAGTGTCAAATTGAAGACGTCACACTCTCTGCTTCTGCAACACCCTCCCTTATAGAGCATTCCTTGTTCTCTTCAAGCTGATGTGGTTTTCAGGAAAGCTGATTCACCATAGACTCATTCCATGTTAGCCAACAGCTAGATCACACTGAGGGAATTTATGGAGGCCAGATCCACTCACAGACTACCAAGAGTTCTGTGTTACCCAATGAATGAGTCAGACTTACACAGTCATTCTAATCAAGATTAAATGGCATGGTGAATGGTTATGTGCAGATCATTTTATGTTCCTGTTTCATCATATTTAATTAGCTACATCTCACAAAATGTGATTCCGGGGAGTACACAGTGAAGTTCTTCCAAATAATTTTCAACATTTGGGCTCCTTGGTGCTCTCTGAGCTTGGTTGTTTTCTTGCTGCTGTTTCCTTACCCAACACGGTAACATAATCAGGGCTAGAAGGGAGATTCCATTTTCAACATGGATGCAGTCACAGTGTGCTTATTCTGATCACTTTGATTTTTTAAAAAAGCCTATATGGACTTCTAATTTGGAATGGGAGTAGGCATAATCCTCTCCCCCACTTCAAAATAAACCCCCAGGTTAAGCAGACTTGTAAAAAGACTATTCTTTCATACCCTTTGATCCTCAGTGCTGGTCTGTTAACCTATGCTGTGAGCAGGGGTCTTCAAACTTGACAGCTTTAAGACTTTTGGACTTCAACTCCCAGAATTCCTCCTCCAGTCATGTTAGCTCAGGAATTCTGGGAGTTGAAGTCCACAAGTCTTAAACTGGTCAAGTTTGAAGACCCTTGCTATAGTTGGAATAAAAATTGCTGTGCAATTAATAACCAGTATAACAACTGATATTCAATTATCAGTTGATATAATTAGAGATAACTTGGATAATCTTTGGATAACTCTGGATAACCTTTGTTTTTAATTATTCCTATCAAAGTAAGATCAGTAATATCAGAGGTTGCATTACTTCATTTTCCCCAAAGATCTGTCCAGAAGCATAGCTGGTTCTGTCCACATCTACTAAGCTAACTGTTTTTTTTCATCTTACCAATGACATGAGCATCAGGCATGAGTATGGTCCTCAGCAGATACTTGACCTGTCAGGCTACAGAACTTTTCCCCTTCACACAACTAGAATGAACTTCTGAAAACGTATCCAAACGTATCACAAAGGAATTCTTTATTGAGATGAGACAATTCCTGTAGGAGTTCAAAGCAGCGTCTGAGGTCTCTCAGGCATACAGGGATACATAAGGGAGTTTAGAACCCCTCCCCTTATCCCTATGTGTATTTAGTGAAACAAAAGCCAGTATGTTAATTCCTCCCCACCCCTCTTGTTAGAACGAACTATTCAAGAGATTCCCAAAGTACAATCTCACTGTGGAATTTTTATGACCTTCTCATTTCCTGGTTGTGCCTCTCAGAGGTGATAGTTCTGGCCATGTGGCTTTTCTCCCTCCATCGTATCATGTGTGGGTTATACAAATTCGATATAAGATTAAATATATTCAGGTTACATCAAGAAAGGATCTCTTTATCAGCCTCCCCCCACTTTTTCTTCTTCCACTGAAGAAATGACAGATACACGGATCTGACATCCTGCCCTCCTTAAAAAACAGATAGGTCTACCTGGAAAAAAAACAAAAATCATGCATTACATTTGCAATTCAGGATGGTTTATCAGGGTATTTTGGGTGGAACTTACGTAGTAATGTGGGTGCTTTTACGTGTTGTTTGGCTACCCACTCATTTTCTGAAGAAGGAAGGTGTTTCCAAGCTACTAAATATTGTGTGGATCCATGGTGAGTGCGTGAATCAAGGATGTCTTTAATTTCAAAATGTTGTTCCCCATGTACCATGATGGGGGTTGAAGGTGTGGGAAGCGGGGGGTCTGAGGTTTGAAGTGATCTCTGGTTTGATCAAGCTACAGTGAAATACTGGATGAATCTGCCTAAGTGTTTTTGGAAGTTGAAGCTCTACCGTCACGGGGTTAATAAGTCTGGAGATGGGGAAAGGGCCAATGAATTTTGGTCCTAATTTCTTAGAGGGTTGTAATGATTTTAAGAATTTTGTGGACAAGTATAAATGGTCCCCAATCTTGAAAGGTTTAGGTTCACAACGTTTTTTGTCTGCATGAGTTTTGTAAACCGCTCTAGCTTCTTGTAAAGATAATCTTACCACTGGCCACATGGCTTGTAAGTTATCCATCCACTCCTTAAGGGAGGGGATTTCAGGATCTTTGGTGGGTAGTTCCGGCATGGGGTTGAATTCTTGGCCCGTGGCTACCTGGAAAGGGGTGAACCCCATGCTACTATGGACTGAGTTATTGTATGCTACCTCTGCAAACGGAAGAAGGTCAGTCCAATTATCCTGTTGGTGACTAATAAAACATCTTAAATATTGTTCTAATACGCTGTTCACTCTCTCTGTTGATCCGTCCATTTGGGGGTGATTTCCTGACGACAACCTCTGGGTGGAGCCTAATAGGTTTAAAAACGCCTGCCAAAATTTGGATGTGAACTGAACACCCCTATCTGAGATAATCCATTGGGGAGCTCCATGAAGGCGATAGATGTGTATTACAAACATCTTTGCCAATGCCTTGGCAGTTGGGATCTTTTGGCATGGGATAAAGTGAACCTGTTTGGAAAAAAGATCAGTTACAACCCATCATCCTCCCCCACTCTTTTCTTCTTCCACTGAAAAAATGACAGATACACGGATCTGACATGACCTTAAAACTATGGTGACCCCTTGCACCTGGTTCTTCTACAGATCCTTGTACACTAGGTCAGCAGCAGGGTTGGGGTTCAAATTTTTAACAACCGGTTCTGTGGGTGTGGTTTAGGTGGTGGGCATGGTTTAGGTGGTGGGCATGGCTTGGTGGTCATGTGACTGGGTGGACATCGGTGGACATCACTCACATCGAGGCACGCATCTCCTTGCCTGGCCTCTCATGACTGTGGGGATGCTGTAACAGTCGTAAGTGTGAAAAATGGTCCTAAGTCACTTTTTTAGTGCCATTGTAACTTTGAATGGTCACTCCACACAAGCAAAGTACCAGCAAAGGAGGGGGAAAAAACTCCAGAGACGTTCCTGAGACAGGAAGTCTAGTCCTGCCAAGAATGTAATAAGGGTTAATGGAAAGGCAGTTTCTGTAAGCAACACCAGAATGTTTCCTTCCTGCCTTCCTTACAGGATTAGGCCAGTAATTTCTTCTAACAACCAGTTCTCCAAACTGCTTAGAATGTTAACAACCAGTTCTAGTGAATAGGTGCGAACTGGTAGAATCCCACCCCTGGTCAGCAGGTAACCGTAAACACCCGGCTCTTACAAGGCCCTGCAGACCTTAGCATTCCAAGTATGAACATTTTTAGAGGTATCTCCACACTTAGGAAAAGAGAATGGCATGCTCTGTCCCCCCCCCCCCCCAATACACACTACATATGTAGGCTGGGGTACTTGCAGAGAACATAAAAAGAGATTTAAATCTGAGATCAGAATTGAACCAATTCTAAAAAATAGATGTTAACAAGACTGTTATTTTATGCCACTTTCCCTCACCATTTTGTTATCTGAAGTCTGGCTTTTATCAACAGCTGCCCCTGCTTTAAAAAAAGCTTTGACAAGCCAGCTCAGTCCATTAAATAGAAGGGTGTTACGCCTTAAGCTTTTTTGTTATAAAGTGGTGTGCATTTAATCAACGGAATTTCAATGCACTTTCACGATTCTGAGCAAGTGCTCATGTCTAATTATCTTTGGGACTGATAAGAAAGGTGTTGATATTTAAGCCAGGAATTGCTTTTTATTCTGGCTGCTATTTTAATGTTACTTTAAAATCATGAACTAGAGTAGCAGAATGATTACATCAACATGTACTGTAACTCTCTTGGGAGGTAGAGTCAGAGAACTTGAGTTACTTATCTTTGCATAGTTTTGGCTTATAAAACACATTTTAATATAATCTGCCTTTGATACAGGAGTATGAAGTGCAGTATCAAGCTACACCTTTCACTCCTCATGTAAATTTATTATAATGGATCTACTGCATTTTGCTCTTTCGGGTATAACTTTCTAGCCAAGACATTTGGATACTTATTGTGTTATAAAAGTAAAAATTGCTCAAGGAAAGAAAAATGTGGGGTAGTATCTATAATTCTGCTTTGAAACCATTGTTTTTTGGATGGACACAGGAGACTTTGAAAATAAGAGACAAGAGATGGCGCTTCCAAACCCCGTCTCCCTAGTACAGCTCTTTTGGTACATGCAGGAGAAGAAGTGCAACTGAACCAATGGGAAATGCTTTCAAATAAACATGATAAAATAGCACTATTAACAAACTCTAATCTTTCTGCATTCTTCTTTTGGGGGCAGCAAAGTGTAGCCCATTGAAATCTTGAGAGAATAGCTCTGAATTACTGACTTCCAAAATGTTTATCTCTTCTAGCATAAAAGGAAGCAAGACAGATGTGGCCTGAAATTAGTCAGGCCAGCAAGGTTACTAGGCATCAGTTAGATGTTTAGAATACTTCAGCTTGCTTTCAATCGGGTTTCTCATAGAGTATTGGAAAACTTTAACTGATCCAAAATGAGGCATTTGACTGCTCATTGTTGAAAGATATTGAAACCATATATTGCTAATTCAAAAAAGTCTACATTCTTGATTCAGTTCTAGAAGTTACTCTTGAACTTTATTTTAAATAATATAGGCCCAGGCTATTTGATGGTCATGTGCCTTGAATGTACAGCTGGGCTGGATAGACCTTTCCGGGACACATAAGACCTTCGTATGAGAAAGTCTTATGGTCAAGGTCTTCTCCTGCATTGATCTTGAATTGTAGATGAGATTTTTGGAATAGTATGGATAGAAATTAAGACATGAACCTTTAATTTGATTTTTTTTTCTAATGGTTCATAATAGGTTTTGAAATGTTGCATTTGTTTTTTATGGTTCTCATGTACTTGTTTTCCTTTTTTAACATCTGGTGATGCTTGTTGAAAAGTAATTTATAAGAACTGGTGCCTTATAAAAATGATGTTTTTCTACAGTTTTTCAAAAGAAAAATGATGACTAAGATTTCTTTACAGAAGAGGGACAAGTGGATGAAATTCTCACAGTGAAGGGTGCGATTATTTCAGTTACTTGGTTCTCAAAAGCTGCATCCAGATAAACCAAAATGGCATCAAAAAGATTATCATCATACAAATGCAGTAATTACTGTGTTTTTCGCTCCATAAGGTGCACTTCTCCTCCCCCCAAAAAGTGGGTGGAAATGTCTGGGCGTCAATTCTGGTCCTTTGGTGAATAGCAGCCAGGCTGCGGCAGCAGGGTCCTTTTACAGTGCTGAACCCCGCCTCTTCTGTCTTTGTCATTGCCCGCCACTTCTGTCTCTTTTCTTCAGTGCAGGAGTCAATAGGCAGAGCTGGCACATGATCTGTAGTTCTCTCAGGCTTCTTGTTTTCCTGCTCTAAACCTAGGTGCGTCTTATGGTCAGGTGCATCTCATAGTGCGGAAAATATGGTACCTATGTGGTTCATGACACCTAGCCCAGATATAGAAATCATAGCATTTATCTGATGCCATCATTTCATATCTGTCATCATATGCACACCTGTGGACACTCTGGTTCCAAGATAATGAAAAGGTCTGTCCTGTTTTTCATCATGCCGCAGATGATACTCTTCCTGATTTTTCATGCTTCAATTTTTTTTTCTAATGAAGAAAAAGAAAACAAATTTAGTACCAATAGTTATAGGTACCTTGGGTGCAATCCCAAAGCATCTAGAGCATCATTTGAACACCATCTGCATTGACAAAATCACAGTCAATTGAAAAAAGCAGATTAACACATCAACATCTGCTTATTTCAGATCCTTGGGAAGAACTTGATAGGTGGGCAAAAATTTCAAATCCAGTTTCAACATCTGGCTTAGCTTGCAATAAACCATTATATCCTTACTATGAACAATTGAAGGCCTTGGCTTATTGTGGACAAAATAAATAGTTGAAGAAGAAAAACATGGATTAAATTATTACTTCAAAGCCAGCAAAGAGAAAATGCTCATCAAAATTTGCAAAGAAATGTCTTGGTAAAATAGCAGAGACAAAGAATTATAAAAGTGAGTTGTTAGAAAACCATTCAAAAAAATTGGGAAATTAAGCCATGGCTAAATGTCTATGGAGATTCTCAATCATCCAGATCATAATTGTCCCAAAGATACTTTTTCAAGAGGCAACTGGACTTTCTGGTTTTTTCTTTGAAGATGTTTCACTTCTCATCCAAGAAGCTTCTTCAGCTCTGATTGGATTGTAGGGAATGGAAGGATTTATACTCCTTGCAGACAGTTGTCCATTTACATTCTTTTAGTATAAATCCTTGCATTCCCCACCATCCAGTCAGAGCTGAAGAAGCTTCTTGGATATCTTCAAAGAAAAACCAGAAAGTCCAGTTGTCTCTTGAAAAAGCAACTTTGGGATAAGCCATGGCTAATACACAGAATAAACTGAAAATACAATGACTGATACCAGGAACTAGAAATGGTTACAAGCTAGCACCATCAAGAATGAAACAAAAAGAATTTGCTATTCAAGAATAAACATTAAAGCAAACACTGAAATCAAGAATTCAACATGTATCAAACAATGGCAATTGCAAACTGCTAGAAAAAGGTAAAACAATGGATCATTAATTAGTAGATGCAGTAAAATTACTGAACCTGACTATACTCACTATCATGACAGAGTAGCCCCTATGATTTTTTTTTTTTTTTTGGTATCTATACAAAAATTATAATTTCTGAGCTTCCTGAAGATGACATAATCCAGGGGTGGGATTCAGTTTTTCTAACAACCGGTTCTGTGGGCGTGGGTTAGATGGTGGATGTGGCTTGGTGGGCATGTGACTGGGTGGGCATGGCCAACTCGACATCACTCATGTCAAGGGGCGCTTCTCCTCGCTTGGCCTCTCATGACAGTGGGGGTGCTGCAGCAGTCATAAGTGTGAAAAATGGTGATAAGTCACTTTTTTTCAGTGCCATTGTAACTTTAAATGGTCACTAAATGAACTGTTGTAAATCAAGGATTACCTGTACAAAAATACAAAAAGCTTATTTGCTTGCAAAAAGCTTCCCTAAATACCAATCATTAGATTAAAAATACCTGCAAGCCAGAGTTACAAATCAGGCAGGGTGCCAGAGCACCTTGAGGAATGAAAATAGTTAAAATGCAGTGATAACTATCAAGCAGCCAATTCTTGCTCATAAAGTGAAACCCTTTAGCAGAGAGGTCATTAAAGCACACCCAGGAAAAGCAATCCTTAGATCCATTTGCACCGCTTAAAGCTGGTCTCACTCACCTCACAAGATATCCTAAGGAAATCATCCAGATTTAAGGAAAGGTCACATGCCCCCCAGAAAGGCAATTTAAAAAATCAGTGCCAAGCTTGCATCCTGCCTCTTGGAAGTTCACCCCCAAAAGGACAGTGCCAGATAGTACTAAAGCAGTGAGGAAGACCCCCTCCCCAGATAGAAAAAGAAACCATGAGGCAGAAAAAATTCAAACACAATACAAATAATGAAATCACAACAGTAGCTGTTGCTGGTTGAAGCTGAATAGGGAAAATTACCTCATCAATAAACACAGGATTAAACTTCACCAAGCACAGAATTAACCTTCACCAAAAAACCAGTTTTAGACCAAAACTCATAAAGAGTATGTAAAGTCACATTTGAATGTCAATCTTTCTAGCTAGCCAAGAAGCCTTCTGAATGTCGCTGATCTTGGTTCCCTGTCACTAAAGCTTTGCTTCATTATTCAATTATTTCTTCAAAGTGCTGATTGTCCAGAGAAATATTTCCTCCCAACAGCAGTATAAAAATCTTAAAACAACCCTTCCCCTTTAAGAAAGCCAAGCCCCCAAAGCTCCAAAGACAGTAAGTCTAGGCTGTCTGCCAAGAAAGTAATAAGGATGGAAAAAAACAAAAAGAGATTGCTTCTACCTACCGGTTCTCCAAACTGCTTAGAAAGTTAACAAGGGGTTCTATAGAAGTGGATAGAACCAGTAGAATCCCATCCCTGGTATAATCATATCATTGAAAATCTTGTTGCTGTTAAAAATGTATGGGATTTCCCCTTTGAATTGATTGTTATCTAGATACAGCACAATAGTTATAGCAATAATTGAAAAAATAAGAATCCTTTTGTAGAAGTAGCAATACATAGGGAGAGCAGAATGGAGGAAAAATGAGAGGGGATTACAAATATACAGATAAACAGACAAAACAATGGGTAGATTATAGAAAAGATTTTTCAAAGTCATCTCTAGAGTAATTGATGCATTAGACTGAATAACAAACAAATTAACAATAGTTTTAAAAGAACTAAATATTTTGGCTCTATCAACTGGGGATTTACTAAAAAAAATCTTCCTCGGTAAATGTTATGTCTTAAAATAGCTAGACTTCTAGACTCATATTTTAAAAAAACCATCAAATATTATTTTCATTTGTTCTTTGTTATAATAATAATGCTAATAAAATAATTAAAATAATATAATAAATTAGTTTTAATCAGTATACTCAACTTTTTGACTGAAAAGAACCTATCTTTTGCAGCATAGTTTTAGCTAAAGAATTTAATGAATTTAGGCAGGACAAGTCTCATTCATTGTTTGTTAAATTTCTCTGACCTAGACTTCTGCTTCAGACCACATTTGTAGAAAATTTAAAGGAACATCTTTTGACTTGCTAGAGTCAGAATGAGGTTTCTGGATGGCTTTTGGAACCCTCTAGTGGTTAATCTTCGAAAACTGGGAAAAATATTTTGTGTTCACTTCTTGTCATATTTAACTATTAAATCAGAAAATATACTACTATGACAATTAAAACAAAATATTCTGCATGTGTTTCTGAAATATCAATGCTCAGTGTTCTATTTTACTATTAAACACAGAATAATTTAAAGTTCTACCTCATAAAGAAATGCTTTCATATTAATGATTAAGAAGCTCATATAGTTTAGGCTAAGTGGCTAAGTAATTTTTTTATATGTTTTGTACTTTTTGTATAGAGATAGATAGATAGATAGATAGATAGATGATAGATGATAGATGATAGATAGATAGATAGATATAGATAGATAGATAGATAGATAGATAGATAGATAGATAGATAGATAGAGAGAGAGGGGGGAGAGAGATAGAAAAGAGGGGGGAGAGGGGAAGAAAAGAATTAGAGAGAGCCAGGGTCAAAATTCTACATTTAATTATGAAATTGAATCCACTAGCCTTTCTTATCCTAAGCCATGTCACATGATTCTTGGGATAGTAAAACAAGGGAGAAATTATTGAATCTGGTGTGAACTTTTCAGAGAAAGTCTGAAGATATTTAGATGATATTTTTATTTATTTATCAGATTTTTTAAAGGCTGCCTAACTCCAGGAGGATTCCAAGCAACTTACAATATGCCCAAATTATATGTTAAAATGTGCTGGCAGAAAAGGCATGCTGTGGACCCTGTCAGTCAAGGGATTTTGGCTGGCTGGGTCCAGGAGAAGAGCCTTTTCTGCCCTGGTGACTGCTCTCTGGAACACTGTGCCCTCTGAGGTGAGGTCCGCACCCGCCTTTTTGGCCTTTCGAAAGGGCTTGAAGATCTGGGTCTGCCAGCTGGCTTCTGGCCCCAAGGGGGGAGTGGCTTCCGGGAGGTCATTAACGGACTAGACATGACCCTATATCCTCCCTGTGTGCACTTCACTTCCTTGTCCTCATCCTGGTTAATTGAATTTAATTGAATTTCAAAATTTATGGTCTTTATTTATTGTTTTAATGTTTTGTATGATATTTTATTGAATGACTATAATCCGCATAGGGTCACCTCAGCGAGATGGGTGGTGTAGAAGTTTCATAAATAAGTAAAGTAGCATTCCTAATATTCAAAACTCAACAGGAGCTCCAGGACAAAAAGGCAGGGCGTAAGGGATTTCTGGAATCCTTGGAGAGGGCAATCCTGCATATATCCAAGAAGATGCTGTTCAGGGTGGGGGCATAACACCAAAAGGCACGCTTCCTCAGTCACACATTTGATTGAAGGGACTTGAAGTACAGCCCCTCAGAAAAAGTTGGAGACAGGTATCCCCTCATGTAAGCAGGCTTTATAGGCAACAATCAGCATTAAGAATTACATGTGCAAGCCCACTAGTAGCTAATACAGCTCACATAGAAGTAAATAACACATGAACATAATGAGAAATCTCAATGACTCCTGTGCTACTGCATTTTGAATCAACCATAGTTTCCAGTCCCATGTAGACTATTAGGGCATTACAATAGTCCAATTGTAGGGTGACATGGACATCAATACCCATTTGAAGGGCCTCCCAGTGAAGCACAGTTAACAACTGGTTCCCAAGGTAATATTTGCAAAGGTCCTCCAAGTCACAGCTGCTCTTCAATCAAGAGCTGCCAGTCTAGGAAGATCTCCAAGGTGTGTACCAATCTCAAATGGGGAAATGTAACCCCATCCAAAACCAATGATGGAAATACTCAGAGGGCAAAACAGCCACAGTCATTCAGTTTTGTCAGGATTGAGTCTATTTATCCAAAGTCTATTTGTCTCCATCCAGACCAGAACAGCCTCCAGACACTGGTCCTGTACATTGATAGTGTCACATAACCTGCATGAGATTGAGATCTTTGACTGAATATAATCTGCATATTGGTTATACTGAATCCCAAACAGATGGATGACCTCATCCAGTGGTTTCATGTAGATGTTCAAGCAGGAGAGGTGAGAGTATCAAACTTGAAGAGACCCCACAAGAGAGGTCTCTTACAGGTTCTTTAGCTCTGTTCTAGATCCTCGGAGAAAGAAGATGCAACTACACCCAGTAGTGAAGGAGTTGGGAGAGTGGCTTGTTCAAAGAGGTAAGATTTGCAAAAAAAACCACAAAAAACCAAAAAACCAGAAGGATTTCATTTCTGTCCCAGTAAAAATTGGGAGAATGGATATGGAGGATTGGTACAAAAGTCTAAGAATTGCTAAAACTGACATTTTCATTTCAAATGCTTTTTAAAAGTTAGTTGTAAGAAATTATATTACTTAAGCAGCTACTGAAGATTGCCATTTTTGCAGCTTAACTATTTCTTTTTTCCATTAACTCCACAAATATGCATGACTAGAGAAGCAGAGGTCCATTTTAAATTGCACAAGGGAGAAAATACATTTACATTCTCAAAGGAATTTTAGTTTTTTTTAAAGCTAGAAGTAAATGCAGAAATGAAACAATATATTAATGATGAAAGCTGGGGAAAATGACATGGACTGGAAATAAAACATACTTGTCCAATTCTGCAGGATGATACCAAGCATGCAGAATTTTGTCTGCTTTTCACCTCACATCTGATTTCATGTTTGTATCAGGTCCTAGGTCCAATGAAAATGTATTTTTGAACTTATTTGAGTTTTGCCACTCCACCAGTTAATAATTCTTTAATGCCCAAAGCTGCATTCACATGCAAACTGGGCAGGTTTGCTCTTTCATCTCAGTTTCACTGCAGATTTCCATGCCTGGTGATGGTAATGTGTGACTTATTCCAGGCATCTGGACAATTTTCCTTGGTACTTAAAGAAAAGCAAATTAGAAACATTAAATATTAAATAAATATAAATACGTTTTTCTTTCTGGGCCCTCACTTTTTATATTATGAAACTTTAATCACAAAACAGGGAGAAAATGGGAAAAGGCTGCCTGTTATGCTTATGTTAATTCTTCATATGTGCAGCTGGAAATGAGCTGCTCCAAAATGACTACTGCTCACTTAGTTTTGCTAAAAATGAAAAGCAGAGCCTAAATGCCAATGTCAGTCAAATGTTTAAAGGGAGCATCACAACCCTAAGTAAAAGCTACAGACACAGCATGCCAGAGACCAAACTGATTTTATTATGCTTCCAGTTTAGCATAAATAGGCAACTGTCAAAACATAGAATCTTGTCATTTGACAAACTGAAATTCCACCAAACTGAATTAAGTAGAACAGAGAATTGTTTATACTTTTGACAGGTCATCCTTTCCCTTCCCTTCCACAAATGTAAGCCTGTTTGGCAGGAGGCTCAAGCTTCAAATGAATGAAACATGTTGGAATACTATGAAGGAGAGATAGTTCTTAACATGTGCACTTAACAGATTTAACAGATTTAACAGATAATAAGAGTTGGAAGGGACCTTGTATGTCATCTAGTCCAACCCCCCCACCCAAGTGGGAGACCCTACACCATTTCTGACAAATGGCAGTCCAATCTCTTCTTGAAAGTCTCAAGTGATGGCGCTCCCACAACTTCCGAGGGAAAGCTGTTCCACTGGTTAATTGTTCTCACTGTCAGAAAGTTTCTCCTTATTTCCAGGTTAAATCTCTCTTTGTTCAGTTTCCACCCATTATTTCTTGTCTGGCCTTTAGGTGCTTTAGAAAATAGCTTGACCCCTTCCTCCCTGTGGCAGCCTCTCAAATATTGGAAGACCACTATCATGTCTCCCCTGGACCTTCTCTTTACTAGACCAGCCAAGCCCAGTTCCTGCAATCATTTATTGTATGTTTTAGCCTCCAGTCCCCTAATCATCCTGGTTGCTCTTCTCTGTACTTTTTCTAGAGTCTCAACATCTTTTTTATAATGTTCATCTAACTTCCTGATGTGCTATATTAGGTGATGAATTGTATACTGTAATTCAATAGGTAGATTGTAAACCAAGTCATCATAGGATGGGGGTGATCAACTTTGAATCCTGGTGGTTTTTCTTAGCCACAATCTCACAATGTGGTGACCAAAACTGGATGCAGTACTCTAGGTGTGGTCTTACTAAGGCTTTATAGAGTGGTATTAGTACTTCCCTTGATCTTGATTGTATCCCTCTGTTAATACAATTTAGGATTGCATTCGCTTTTTTGGCTGCTGCCGCAGGCTGCTGGCTCATATTTAGCTGGTTGTCCACTAAGACTCCAAGATCCCTCTCACAGTTACTGCTATTGAGCCTGGATTCACCCAGTCTATATGTGTACTTTTGGTTTTTCTTGCCTAAGTGTAGGACTTTACTTTTCTCTACATTGAATTTCATTTTGTTAGTTATGGCCCAGTGTTCTAGTCTGTCAAGATCCATCTGGATCTTGAGCCTATCTTCTTGGGTGTTAGTTATTCCTGCCAGCTTAGTATCATCTGCAAATTTGGTAAGTTCCCCTTCTATTCCCTCATCTAAGTCATTAATGAAGATATTGAAGAGTACTGGGCCTAAGATGGAACCTTGTGGCACCCCACTGCTTACGGATTCCCTCCATGTAGACTTAGACCCATTAAGGACTACTCGTTGAGTATGGTTTGCCAGCCAGTAGCGAGTCCATCTAGTGGTGGTGCTATCTATTCCACTTTTTCCTAGTTTACTAAGAAGTAGGTGGTGGTCTACTTTGTCGAATGCCTTGCTGAAATCTAAATATATTATGTCCACAGTATTTTTCTGGTCTACTAATTTAGTCACTGTGTTGAAGAGTGAAATAAGATTGGTTTGGCATGATCTGTTTTTAACAAACCTGTGCTGACTGCTAGTTATTACTTTACTTGTTTCTAGATGTTGGCAGATCTGTTTTTTATTATCTTTTCCAGTATCTTCCCGGGTATTGATGTTAGGCTGATTGGTCCTGGGTCTGTTTTTTTTTTTTTTCCTTTTTTGAAGATGGGAACCACATCAGCTCTTTTCCAGTCCTCTGGTAGTTCCCTAGTGCTCCAGGATTTTTGAAAGATATGGTGCAGTGGTTCTGAGATGACCTCTGCCAGCTCCTTTAAAACTCTGGGATGTAATCCATCAGGCCCTGGTGATTTGTTTTCATCAAGATCAGACAGGTGTTCTCTTACTATTTTTTGCTTATTTTAACTTTTATTTCTGGTCTGTCTTTTACAGTTATGTTTTGGGTGGGTTGAGCTATAGTTTCTTTTTGCGTGATGACCGATGAAAAGAATGAGTTAAGCAGTTCTGCTTTCTCTCTGTTGCCTGTTACTTCCTTGCCGTCTTCTCTCTTTAGTGGACCGACTGTTTCCTTGATTTTTTTTCTTGTTATTTATATGTTGGAAGAAACTTTTTTTTAATTATCTTTGACTTTTATTGCAAGTCTTTGTTTGTTCTGAGCCTTTGCTAACCTGACTTCATCTTTGCAGATTCTGGCTATCTGCTGATATTCTGCCTTAGTTGTATGTCCTTTTTTCCATTTTTTGTACTTGTCCTTTTTTTCTTTCAATTTGCCAGAGAGATCTTTGTGCAGCTGTGCTGGTTTCTTCTTGGATTTCTTGTTTTTCTTTCTCAGTGGTATTGTGCTGGTCTGGGCTTCTATGATAATACTTTTTAGAGTTTCCCAAGATTCTTGAGTTGTTTTCCCCTTTAGGATTTTCATCCATGGAATCTTTTCCAAGTTCTCTCTGAGTTTATTGAAATCAGCTCTTTTAAAATCCAAGACTCTGGTGTCATTATGTTCTGTTGCTTGTGTTTATGTTATGTTGAATTCTAGTATGACATGGTCACTCTCACCCAAGGTTCCTGCAGTTTCAACTCCCTCTATCACTTCTTCTCTGTTTGTAAGAATTAAATCCAGTATGGCTGTCCCTCTAGTTTCACCCTCTACCTTTTGGACAACAAAGTTGTCAGCTAGGTTGGTTAGGAACTTATTTGATTTCTCACTTGGTGCAGAATTAGTTTTCCAATTGATATCAGGATAATTGAAGTCTCCCATTACTATTGTTGTGTGTTTCCTGCATATGTTTGTTAGTTGGCTGGCAAAAAGGACATCTATATTTTCTGCTTGATTGGGTGGCCTATAATATACACCTATGGCCATGTCATTCTTTTTTTTCTTTTATAGTGACCCATATGCATTCTAGGAGGTTTTCATCTTTGATTTCATGCATTTCTGTAGCAATATAGTGGTCCTTTACATACAGTGCAACTCCTCTTTATGGGGTCTGGTTTTTTTAAAATAGTTTGTATCCTTCTACCAGTATGTTCTAGTATGGGTTTCATCCCACCAAGTTTCTGTTATTCCAACTATATCATATTTACCTTCATGTATTCGTAGTTCGAGTTCACCCTGTTTGTTCCCCAGACTTTGTGCACTTGAGATCTTTATAAAACTTTATTAATTAGAAGATATACTAACAAGCCAGAGTGTGTAAATTGTGGATCTGACTAAAAGAAAAGGTTGCCTTTCTGAAGATCCATCAGCCAGCCTTGAAGTTTCTGCATTGGAAACCAGTTATATTTACCATTTGCCTGTTAAGCCCTGCTTCTTCCCCAACCCTCATGCCAATTATACTTCTGGATTTACCAGAAAGATGACCCTTCATTTAAGACAAACTTCCCTAAATAAAAATATATGTAGAGAAAAAGCACAGGCAAATCCCCTCACTGAGTCATTAGTCAACTTGCACAGGCCTAAAACTGAGGTACTTAATTAAATGAACTGAGTTCCTATCTGTGTACTTCAGCAGAAATATGTATGAACCATTCTTAGACAGAGGAGCAAATATACCACACAGATTTAATGCCCAATTTCAGGAGGGTCAGTGAAATCACTAGATGGATCACTAGGGCAACTTGCAGAGAGAGGAATCACACCAGATTGGCTTCAGAAAATGTATGAGCAACTGGCCAGTTAGTTCATAGAATCGCTAGCTTTAAAAAAGAATGGATGGAAGATGGAAAGTCCTGTAAAACAAGTGTCTGAAGATGTAAATCGAATTCATGACAAACCAGAAATTTTGTAAGGCAGACGTTATAGGCTGAGAGTGGAAAGAAAACCAAGTGATCTGGTTCTGTTAGAATTGAGAAGAAGGAATTTTGTTTGAGATTTAGAGCACATGTAGAGGATTCTGGTAAAGATACTGGAGAAAAGATTATTAAAATTGTAGCATTTTTATTGCAATGAGGTGGGTAGAAAGAAAGAAATGATATATTTAACATTTGCAAAAATAAATAATAGATTTGCAAATATAAGAAATATTCCAAGGAATGTTTTGGTCAGGAAGAAGTCAAGGCAACCAGTTTTGCAGCAACATCTAACCCAGGGGTCTTCAAACTTGGCAACTTTAAGACTTGTGGACTTCAACTCCCAGAATTCCTCTTCCCGTCTTCTTAGCTCAGGAATTCTGGGAGTTGAAGTCCACAAGTCTTAAAGTTGCCAAGTTTGAAGGCCCTTGATCTAATTATATACTACTAAATTTCTCCAGTTGCATAATATGATGCATCATAGGGTAACATTTATTGAATCAATGTACCTCAGATAGGCTAAGTTACAGGATGTGTTCAAAATCTGGAGCCGTGATGCCTATGGAATTAAAAATTGGCAAAGTTGTGGCTGCTTCAGTGTTGCTGCATTGCCATGCAATCAATCAGCCACAGCCACATGATCATCATTTCCAGTGCTTCCTGCCAGCTTCCTACAAGGAAAGTCAATGGGGAAGCCAGCATGAAGTAAGAAGTTGCTTCTGCTCCAACTGCTTTTTTGCCCATCTGTGGAAATATCTTTGAAACAATGAACCAATGCATCAGAGGTTGTTTAGTTTTAATACAAAATTGAAGATTGATAATACAGGCGTAATTGTTCTTAAATCAATTCCTTTTAGTATCTTGTATAAGAGAAAAGAATATTCTTTGATGGGGAGTTTAAAGCAAAAAAGGATCTTATTCTAATGGAAGAAACAGTATGATTTTAAACAGCAAAGGTTTTGACTGGAATTCTGTCCAGAAGGTGAGGAAATTTCTATACAAATTCCAGAAGGATATTAAAATAGAGTCAAGTGTAGTCAGAGGAGAGTACACAAACATTTCAATTAGTGCAAGAGGGTACTAAAAGGGTTGATATTAAATTAGACACTACCAGCATAGATTTTTTGATTTTTTTACCATGGTTTACAAATTTTCACATGGAATATAAATGTAACAAATGCTCCTCAAAAGAAAAAAAAATTATTATTAAAAAAATAAAATAAAACAAGTTATAAGTTGCCTACAAGAGACACAAAATAAAAGAAGTAAAAATTGGATAAAGAATTTATTTTAGCAGGAACAAAAAAAATTGTTCTGTATGTAAATTCCCAACTAAAACCAGAACTTGTACTGACTGATGAGCATGGTAGATTTGTTGGGGGTAGAAGTTAATTTGCAAGGGACTAAGACTTTGGTATTGAATTTATTTATTTATTTATTCATTTATTCAATTTAAATGCCACCCATTTCACCCTGGAGGTGACTCTAGGTGACCTACAATTTTTTATTTATTCATTTATGCCACAAATGAAGACAAATCATTTTATGAAGAACTTGGGATGAGATGTATAGATTTATCTTATGAAAATTGCTGTTTCATGGTTGATTAGTACAGTATATACGACTATCCCCACAACTGAATGCACTCCTGAGAAAAATATTAATATCAGGGTAAATTACCAAAAATTTTCTTTGATCTGATGGACAATTTAAAGCATTTTCAGATCAAAACCCAGAAAGTTTGGTTTATAAAACAAAATCTGGTCCTTTTAGATGGTGACTAAATGAAATTTTGGTACAGAAGGAAATGATAATGGAGGATTTTAAAAGAAAATTTTAAAAAAATGAGTTGCCCAATTACCCAGGGAAAGAACTAATATATAAATAATGAAATGAAATTACAAGAGAGAGATACTATATTAATGGACAATGTGGCCATACAAGAAGCATTTCATCAATATTATTCCATTTGGTATAAAGGAAGTAACATCACTCTAGAGAAAATGAATAGCTAAAGAAACAAAATGCATGCAGAATTAGAGGAATAGAGACAGATTATGACTTATAACAATAAGAGAAGTTTCTGAAGCTATAAAAAGGATAAAACTAGGAAAGGTGGCTGGACCAGATGGATGATCAGGTTCTGTCCCCACTCCCATGACAATGTATGTTGAGGCCTCTTTTCTTTATTTTTGCATGAACTCTGTAAAATTCTATAGGATGTGTGATAATACCAAAGTGGAAATTCTCCCAGTGTGAATCTGTAGGAGGTTTAGTGGTTTTCACAACCACATTGGGCAGGTATTCTGGGATCTTCTTGCTTTGAAGTTAGTGGGACTATTATATTCTATATATTAATCTCATAGTCTTTGCAACCTTCCCTAAGACATTAAGGCCCGAGCTTTGGCCAAGGGATTCTAGAATGCCAGATGTTTTCAACAGAGAAAGCTGAAGCATTCTGTTTTAAAATCCTGGAGGTTGAACTGATTAGGCTGGTTACTTTGCAAAAAAAAAAAAAAAAAAACCGAGTAAAAGTTTTGCATTTGAGATATTTGTAAGTACCAGCCTTTTGGTAATAAGTCTATTTTAAAAAATCATAGGCAGCTAAAAATAATGATGAAAGCATTTGGGAAAGTATATCTGTTTTGGAAAGGAAACAAAAGCTTAGAGAATAAATGCTGAAAAGCAAAATTATATTTAATCCTGTAAAACTGTCCATGTATTGATTCCTTATGGTCATCTGATTCATGTGATCTTATAAACAGCAGGGTAATTGCACATCAGAGTTACTGCATCAAACATCCCAGACAAAAAAAATTCCAGCAGCAATAAATCTCAGTATAAATATATGTTTGCTCAGTTTCAGAAAAGTTTCAGCATAACATCCAAATTACTTTTGTCCTCAAATTGCTGACCCTAGTTGTGGACTTTAAGTCAGCAAAATGATCCTTAATCTTTCCCCTTTTAATCTTTTTATGCTTTCCTTGTGTAGTCTCATCCATCTTTTTAACTAGCACTGGTTTTTTTTGTTTTTAAAAAAATAACTTTCCTAAGAATAAATGTGTTCATATGTATTTCTAGCAAGTATGGGGGGAAATATCTGGGAACACTGTGGAGATGCGAAGGAATGAGAACATCCATAAATTACTTTTTTTTGTCATCTCTCCTGTCACTGCTCTAAAACATGAGCCTTGGTGACTGCACTGTTTGGACAAAGATATTTTAAGAAAGCTTTCTGATCTAGAAATGACAATGAAAAATATGAGGAAGATTCCTCACTGTCAAAATGTATGCATCAATCAAGAACGGACAATATATCTGGCAGGTCAGATAAATAAATGTTTAGCTATGAATGAACAAGTCTGGAAGTCAGATGAATTCATTAAATAATAATACAACCAACAATTTGCAATTTGTCCTTGCTCTTTAAATTAGGTTGAATTTTTATTGCACAGTTATCTTCTATCTGTAGGCTAAGAGCATAGCTTGGTCAAAATGTACTGTTCTGCTAGAGACAGGCATGCTACCTACCTAAATTGCAGGAGACTCATCAAACCCTAACACTTATAGCCAGCCGACTCAGGTAATTAATTCAAAGTTCAATATTCACAAACCAGGAATATTTCAATAGTTAGCTTCACATTGCTAAAGGCTCTTTTTATTAGAATCTAGAAACAGAGAAGTAATATTAAATCTACAAAATATCTAGTTACACCCTTATTGTGGAAATATTTCCAGTCAGATATGTTCAGCAATCAAGTGACCTCATGAAAACTACTACTATTCCACTAGGTGTGATCCCTTCCTAGAGATTATTTCAGGAGAGCTAGCTTATCTGTTCACATACTCCTCAGCCTTCTGTTCACAGGGTTTGGATCTACAGAACTTCCTCAGCAAGTCAGAAACGTAGGATTATCTTTTTCAAAAAAGAAAATAGAGATTCTCAGGTTTAGATTTGTACTGGGTGTTAGGATAAAACAGTCGCTGATGGCCCCTTGACTTTTTGTTGAAGATGCATAATATAGAAGTAGATATATCACAGGGTGTGTTCTATGTGCATGTAAATATACTAGAAATCAATATCAGTCCACCCACTGATTTAACTATTCAGCTATTCGATCAGTCTATGAGTTGGTTGAATTCAGGAGAACTCCTGTACATAGATTGGATGCATTCTGAAAAGCATCTCTCAAAGGCAAAAATTATTAGGAATAATGTTTTGATAGGAGCAGGAGTTGTAAAAGAGTAACTGTTCTTGCTAATAAAGGATAATTGAAATCTGTGTATCTCCCAAAGTTGTTGATCGTTAAATTTTGGGGAAGTACTGTATGTAAGAAAAGAATGGAGTGCCGTTTTTAAAAAATGAAATCTTACATTAGAGATTCAAAGTATAGCCGCATCATTAGCAGGTCAGTTAGATACATAGATTCAGCTTTATTCGGCTGTAGTTTACCTTTAGAAACATCGTTCCTCAGAATAAACTAAGAATCAAACTTAGAAGGATCAGGAGTACATTTAATTTTTTGTTTGGATCATGTTAAGAGCTCAGCTAGAGAAGACTTTTTGTGACATTATGATCCTTAAGGGTTGAATTACAAACATGTGATTCTTGAAGACAAGCTTCTGAAACTGGTTATACTATACAATCCCATCCCCATCCCTTTCCAGTCCTATAAAATGAACAAAAAAACAGAGGGGTAATATTCTATCAAAATGTCTTTTTCTGTTAAACTTAACTTATGAGAATGGCACTTCATAACCCCTGTATTCAGATCTTTCAAAACAGAGTAACAAGTTTTTATTTTAGGTTTGCTTTACAAAGATGAAGTGGTCTGGTCTATTTGTCTCTGGAAATCCTCTCTTTTCTGAGAAAAACATAATGTTTCAAAATTAAGAGATGGTGAGCTTATTTGACCCCACTACTGCATACCATAGCATTGCTTAGTGTACTGTAAAAGTGTTGTGCTCTTGCTTCCCACTCAGAGGGATTCTATTGAATATCTGTATAAATTGTAAAATACCAATTATAAGGAGTACAGTTAAGCCAGTTCCAGATAAGAAATCTTTGTAAATGCTAAGTTAGCATAAAATGGAGTGGGTAGTTCAGTGTGTTGTGTGTCATGTGAATTAGATCCTCATGTTAAGCTATATGATAATTTATTTGTCCATATGAACAGGAATTGCTTTTCATTAAATTCAGTTTAGAATGTAAGTGAATTCAAGTGATAGAGAAGATAAAGTCACGTCACATAAGGTCTGTAGGGGGCGTGCATAAGCACACCAACGTGCCTACCGTCCCTGTCCTATTGTTTCTTTTATTTTTCTTATATGTACCCATTTCATGTATTCATAACTATGTATATACTTATACCTATTATCTTGCAAGCGATTGACAAGTCAAAATAAATAAATAAAATAAAATAAATAAAGTATATACATTCCTCTGATAGAAACAACTTTACATTATATACTCGCCTCCCAACATTTGATCAGTAAACGCTACATGTTAACTTGCTATTTTAAAAACTGTGTCCTATTCACAGCAATGATGTTTCCCCATTACAAAGAAATGGAACCCTTTTGACACATGATGCTCCAAGAGTTGAGTAAATTATTTGTTTAGTATGAGTAAATACTGGACAGTTTGCAAATACAGCAACATGGTTAGTCCCTCTTTTGGAGAGGGTGGGAAGGAGAGAGAAGGAGAAGGATATTGACAGAGTTTTTCAAAGCTTTTCAAAGTACAGTCAACAATGTGTGGCCAACTAGCTTGCCTTAGTCTATGGTGCATTAATCTTACTGCTATAATATGAGAATTTATCTGCAATACATAAATCTTTAAGCACTACACCCAAATTAAAACATCATGTCCCTATGCTTGTTATCTAGGGTTAATGACAAAATGCATTACAAAGAATGGTAAAGAAATCCAAATTCAATAGGGCAAGTCAAATAGGGAGAACAAAACGTTTGGGTGCCTTTGAGGAAAATTTTGCAAGTCATCTAAAAAAATGACATGAAATTGAGGAGATGGGGGGAATGTTTGCATTTTTTTAATTTATTTATATGTTGTTGGATTCTGGGAATGAATTCTAAGTTGCCTTTTATATATGAATTGCAAATACCATATCTGTGTGGAGAACGTGCTATACTCTGTGCTACAAAGCTCTATTTTTCAGGCTGAAGTTGTACTTTTCTGATGTGTTAGAAATGAATATTTGGTAGGGATGGCCAGTATCTCAACTGGTGACTTTGGCTTTCTCCAAAATTACCATCTTAACTTGAAATATATCCTCCATTCTCTGCCTCTTGGGATACTAGCTCTAGAGAAATCCACCAACGCTGAAATGGTATGATGCTGTGCCTTTCGTGTTCTTGGGGTGCCATTTACTCACATGCTCTGTGGCCAAGGATTCCAAATAATAATTCAAGTTCATTGGCCTTTTGAGATAATATCTTTACATCTTCCTCCCCCACCTCTTTCAACTGGTATTCTTACCACATGGTGTCTGTCAAATTTGAGAATGAGGGCACAAGTAAGATGTGTAATAAAAATAAAAATTCTCCAGCTTTTCGGACACAAATTGTAATCATTCCACCCTAACATGCTTTATCATACTCAATGAAGTAGAAGGAAAGTGTGGATATTTATCATGTCTAGGTTCTCAGAATTGATTATGACCTGCTGCCTTTATCTTTCAAACAGTCACTAAATCTAATTGCTTTGTTGTAATGGATTAACCTTTGAAGTTCTCAGTAGCATTTGTATTATGTTCAAAGAAAATGACAGAAACTTGGAGGACTTTGCAGGGTTTTGCTTCTAGAACCTAGAAGCGCTTTTACAAAATAATATAAAAGCCCATTACAGAATTTCAGAAGTGGGCTCAACTAGATCTTCAATTGAAGCAGTGCTTCCCAAACTTCTTCCTTTTGTTACCCTAAACCACTTATCAGAAAATCCTTTTTATTCAATGTAGTCAACTTAAATGCCCCTGTTGTGATTGGTTTGTTACCCGAAGAAGTATTCTTTCATAAGGTTTTTCTTCATGATTCCTTGTGTCAGAGACTGGTTCACAATCTTGACTTTTGAGGAGTAACTTAACAACTCAGTGAAATTCCAAGAATAAAACAAATGACTGTTAGGCTGTTATATTGTGAGAAAACAACTTCCCATAGTTGCATTCAGAGTCACCTGCAGGAAATGGACATAATTTACACAAGTTTGTAGGCTAAAGTTTATTTTGGAGGTTTTGAAAACAACATATATCCAGAATGATAAGTCACCGGAGGAACTACAGATAACTAATTGGACTTTAGATGGGTCAGATTTTACAGTAATATTGACTATTATTTATTCAATCTATATCCCATTTATTGTCTAGATAGCCATCAAGAAACTTTACTTCACCCAGTTGAATGTCTTCTGAGAACACAGCAAAGGCTCTGTTCTTCATGTATAAGCAAAGTAATTGCAGAGCTGCCCATAGTTTGTTGTCACACCATTTACAGAAGTCACAGGCAGGACAATTGGGGCTCCTTGCAATTAAGCTATATCATGGCTCACTGAATCAATGAATGCAGATTTAGTTTACGTGTGTGCATCTTTAGTTTGCTATGGTTTTCAAAGGTGGTGATCCAGCTTGTATCAGTAAACTGAAAGTATAAACTCAGTGTGTGGACGTGTGGAAAACCAGGTTGTTTGATCTTTTTAAACCAATTCTCCAAATTCACACAAAACACTTGAGATAAGTGTAATTTATCTGGTCTACTTTCACCAAATGGAAACCAGGGATCCATTCCCATATTTCCTGCTTGGTCATCCCAATTTTTAAAAAAATGTGGCTAAGTTTATTTCTTGAATTTTTTTTAAATCAGTGCATTTTTAGAGAATTCCTTGTTATGACTTATTATGGTTTCCTGTTTCACCATTAGCAGTAGAATATAAAGGAAGGTCTCTGCCAAAAACCTTAAGAGAAGGCAAGATTGTATGGAAAAAGGCACACCACAAAGAAAGCAATGGGAGACCATAGCTGATAGGGACCCTCCCCCCATCCCCAAGGCTTCTGAAGGGCTCCTAAATTTGCCCCCCCCCTTGCAAAAATGTGCCACATGATACAGATAGAAAACTGCTTGGAAACCATTATCTGAAAGGACTATTATTATTTAGTTATCTGAAAGGTATATGGTTTAGTTTCCTAATCTAAACTCAGCAGCAAGTAAAGACAAATATTTCAATATTTCACTATCACAACTACTATCACCACTACTATTTGTCATTGCACTATCACCACTACTATCACCACTACTATTACCACTACTATTTGTCATTGCACTATTTCCCCTGCTATTTCTCTCTCTATTATTGAATAACTCCAGCTGTGGCTATCAAACATCAAGAACATCTGCCAGACTATCCCACCTCCTTTACATGGATGATCTGAATCACTGCTCAACATTGTCCATATATATAGCCAAGATATTGCAATGGAGTTTGAATTGGACAAATGTGCCACACTCACTATCAAACAAGGAAAAATAGTGAAAACTGAAGGAATCAAGATGCCCCATAAAAATAACATTAAGAGTCTGGATGAAGATGATTACTACAATACTACAAATACATGGATATCCTTCAAGCTGACAACATCACACTGAAGTCAAGAAAAAGATTAGAGATGAATACATCAAGAGAATGAAGATCTTAAAGCCCAAACTCAATGGAGAAATACCATCAATACCAACGCCTGGGCAATTCCAGTCATTAGATACACTGCAGGAATAGTGGACTGGACTTAATCAGAACTAAAAGTAATGAAAAGGAAGACCAGAAAAATAATGACAAACAATCATGCCCTTCATTCTCACAGCAACATTGACAGACTCTATCTGTCTGGTGGGCAGATAGGTAGACATGGAAAGGTGGTTGAAGAAGAAAAAATGGCTTTGGAATAATTTCTGAAAGACAATGAAGAAAATGGACTGAAATTAGTACACCAAGAAGGCTCACTGACTATTGGAGAGACCAAACTAGCCTACAAGAAAGACCAAATAAAAAACAACATGGAGGCTTGGGAAGACAAAGCACTACATGGACAGTACATTAGAAATAGCAGGGAAAGCAGATAACAGCAAGATCTGGCAATGGCTAAGAACAGGAAAGTTGAAGAAAGAGACAAAGGAACAAATTGTGGCTGCACAAGACCAAGCTTAAGGACAAATGCATACAAAGACAGCATTGAGAAGACAGCAACAGACCATAAGTGCCACCTGTACAGAGTAGCTGAAGAAACAGTGAACCACCTGGTAAGCTGCTGTAAGAAGATAAACAATAAACTATAAACAATGGCATGATAAATTAGCAATAATGGTGCATTGGAAGAACTGCAGGAAATCTCATTTGCCTGCAAGCAAGAACTGGTGGGACCATAAAATAGTTGTAGAAAATGAAGAAGTTAAATTGCTCTGGGACTTTAGAATTTAAACAGACAGGCAGCTATCACATAACACCTTAGATATAACAATTGTCGACAAGAAAGACAAAATGGTTGGATAGTGGATGGGCCTGTGCCTGAAGAAATAGCAGAATAGAAGAAAAAGAACTGGAGAAGATAACAAAATATAAAGGCTTGCAAATAGAAATAGAACAACTGTGGCGACTTCCGGTTTGTTGGCTTCGCGGCGGCAGGGATTTGCGAAGCTGCGCGATCCCTGCCGCGCTAGCCGTTTTTGGGGCTCCGACCCAGGCGGAGTCGGAGCTAGCTGCCCTGCAGGGGCAGCTGAAGGTAGGGGATCCGGAGAAGGGTTTGGGGTTTTGCAGACCCCCTCCCGGCGGCAGAACCCCCTTTTCCCAGGAGCGGTGCAGCGGCGGTCCGTAATGGCCGCCACAAAGAAGCTGGCAGCCGGGTAAGAATGCGCAGGAGGAAGTGGAGAAAGTGCTTGAAAGGAGAAAGTTTTCTTGGCTCCTAGGACTCTAAGACATATTTAACAAAATTCTTGAAAAGTATGACTTTCTGAATGATACCTTCGAGAAGAGGAAAAAGCGGCAGTTTAATGGTGCTGAAAGGATAGCTTACCCTTTTTTTCTACGGAATAAAAAGTGAATATTAAGAAATCTATTTTTTTTTAGGTGAAAACTGGCTTTAAGCGATGAGTGGGAAAAGAGAGGACTAAAAAAAAATATTTGTATGCTAAGACTTTGTTGGAGGAGATGCCTTAAGGATTGAAAGACTAAAATATATTGCAATAAGATTTTAAGAAACAGATTTGGACTTTCTTTTTCTCTGATTGATACTACCCTAGGAGGAGAGAGTGGGAACTCTGTCTTGGTTTGGACTGACTGATAACTTTGGGATTGTCTTATTTTTCCTTTGGAATATTCTGACTGTTGTAAGAGAAAAGAAAAGAAAAGATTTATAATGGCTCCTTCTATTGAGGAACTGAGAAAAGATTATGAGCAAGCAAAAAAAAAATGGTAAAGCTGGTTTGAAAGAAGCCTTCCTTTTTTTTAGAAATGGCGCTTATTAACTATCAACAAACATTGCAGCAGATGAAGACAGCAGAAGAAGAAGAAGGAGAGGAAACCATCTTTAATAAATCTCAGAACTCGACCAAGAGGAAAGGAAGAGGGAAGAGAAGAGAAATAAAGGACTTAAGATTTAAAAAAACATTTAAGAAAGGGAAAAACAAGGTGCAAAATCAATATAAGGATGGTAAACAAAAGGAAGAGGAATACGACAGAGAAGGGAAGCCAGTAAGGCAGAGGCTAGAAGAAGGGGGGTAGAAAAGGTTTGTTGGGAGAAGAAAGAAAGGGAAAAGGTGGAGAAAAGCTACAAAGTTTTGAAATTAAATGGGAAAAAAGGAATTTTTTTTAGGGATAAAGGATAAGTATAATTTCTTCAAAGAGATTTTGCAAGGTACATAAGATGATATGGTAGTATTGTATTAGAAATAGAAAACTTAAATGGCTTAAGAGTTGATAAGAGATTAAAATGTTGAAATGTTAATAATGATTGGTTTTAAAATATAATATGAGGGGAGATTTAGAATATTGAGCTTTAATTAAAGAGTTTAATAAGATTATGGGATTGATGTTATTATAAAATTTTCATTATAGTATTTGTTTTTAATATTTAGATCTATTGTTTAACTATGTATTTAATTATTTTGGATGTATTATTCAGTTAGAATGTACCAAGCAAAATCGGATTGGGTATTCTAAAGATTAATTTGATTAATTTAGTCGGGAGATAGAAAGGCATCATACTCTGATTAGTGATTTCAGGAGAAATTTCTTTTTTTTTTATAAGGAATGAGACAAAGGTACAATAAAGAATGGACAAAAGATACAAATATAATGACTCAAATTAAGATGATTAATTAAGATAGAATTAAAAAGAGTGAAATATGGGGAGAAGTTAATATAGAAGATTTAAAATGGTAAATAAAATAAGTAATGATATGTAAGATGAGTATGAATACAGTTGAAGTCCATGAAGAAAGAAATACCTGGGTCCAAGTTACTTTCAAAAGATCTTTTTTTATGTTTTGTGTGTTGTGTATATATGTTTTTTGTGGGGAGAATTAATGAAACCTTGCAGAAATATAGAATGAGAATAATGGTAACTAAGTCAGAAAGAAATAGATGAAATAATAATAATAAAATGGAATAAGAGTAAAGAGAAAGAAAGAGAAAATGGATAAGAGGTTTTGTATGTTTATATGGAAATGGTTTAAAACAGAATTATAGTTTATCTGACTTGTTAAATTTATAATGGAAAAAGGTTTAAATATGTAATGGATAATGACGACTTGTGTGTTTTGAAAAAAATTAATAAAACTTGTTTAAAAAAAAAAAAAAGAAATAGAACAACTGTGGCAAAGGCAAACAAGGGTAGTACCAATAGTAATAGGTGCCTTGGGGGCAATCCCAAAACAACTGGAGCACCACTTGAACACCCTTGGCATTGACAAATTTGCCATCAGTCAATTGCAAAAGGCTGGGAACACCTTCCATCCTGCAACGATATCTGTAACACCATTAAACATCCAGATCTGCTTATCCCAGGTCCTTGGTAAGGACTCAATAGATAGACGAAAATGCCAAATCCAATCTGAACATCTGGCTGACTTTGCAATGACCAATGATAATAATCATACAATTTGTAGATAGCTACAATTATGGGATAAATTTAATTATGGGATAAATTTAAGATAAAGCTAAATCTCATAAATGTTTGTAATTGCTCTTGTCTGCAGATGATGAAAAAAATAGGTTGAGGTAATAAACAGTATTTATTTTTAGAGAACAATATTGAGTTTGTTTGGATTTGTTTATACTTTTATGGAAAAATAAATGAAAGCAAAACTGTAAGTATATGCTGTCCTGTCTGCAAAGGCTTCCATGCTCTTTTTCTAAAGCTTCTGAAACTTAGCCACACACACTAGAGATACAATACAGTAATTATTTGATTAGGGCTACCACACCTCGGCTTCAAAAATGGTAATGTTAGCTAAGGGGCAGCAAAGCCATAAAAAACTAATTCCTTGCTGCCGTCCAATGTCAATTCCAGGATATCTACAGCCCCAATATAGTAGCCATAATTGAATATATTGTACATTTGGCCCACTATAAGATGTTTTATCCCCAAGCTAGAACTTTAGTGATTATTGCCAGTATTTCAATTACACTTGGAAATGAATTGGGGGCCAAATTAAAAAGTAAACAAATAAACCACCTCAGCACTGAGTGCTGTGGAAGCATCTAATGTTGTGTAAAGAAAGCTTCATGTAGGGAAAAGCCTGTGAGAATCAGCTATGATTGAAAAGAAGAAACAAAATGTGACCCTTTATACTAGTCAGGACTGTCTTTTCCAAGATAGACTTAGCTGTGGAAAAGTGCTCTTTCCTAAGCAGCCCACAGATCACCCAGAAGCAATGTCAGGCCCAGAAGCATTACAGAGTTGAGGAACTCTTCAGATGGTGGCTTGCAATCCAATATAAAATGAATCATCTTCTCAGACAATCATGAGCATTATTGATGTAATAATATAGGCAATAAAGTTTCATTATTATTTTTATCCCACTTTTCTCACACACAACTGAAGATGGCAAACATGCCATTTTGATCAGATCCTTTGTGGCATTTCTATAAAATCCCTTGAGCCCTTTGAGGAGGTATCCTAAAGTCATACCTTTTTTATTTCTATTATGTTCTATTTCTATTTTTTATTTTTGAGCAGTTGCATCAATGAGTCTTTGTCTTTATTTCCTCTGCAGTAACTAGGCCTGATCCCTCTTCTGTAGACCGAGTATTTTCTATGAGCTTCTTTCCCAAATGATTCCAAAACTTTCAGTATTTCCTGTTGTCTTGTTTAGTAATAGTTTACATATCTTGGATACAATTCCTCTCTGATTGTTTTGACTGGGAAGTATTAATTCTTTCACAAAGACTCTCTTTGACAGCTGGGAGAACCCAGATAGCTTCCTTAAGAGGCTTGACTGACTACTGGGAAAGGAATGGAAAATTTAAAAGGAAGGTTTTGGAAGAAGGTACAGTTTTTACACTCCACCCTGAAATACAATATAATTTATAAATATATAAAATGCACTAAGATGATACAGAGTATTCCAAGATTGTGGTTGTCAATTTTTTTGTTTTTGAAAACTCCAGTTTGATAGATGTGGCATCAGCAGATTAAGAATCAATCCCAAATCCATTTGACACAAGACCATTTTACTTCTAATACATGATTTGGAATAAATATGACATTTTTGTTTGTTTGTTCTAAACAAGGATATTTTACCAGACTTGGCATATGGATCCTCCCTCCCAACTAGCATTTTTGTAATCAGTACCATTTAGTGCTACTACTGAAATATTGTTTTGAAATTTCTGAAACCCTATAATTGCAGAAAGACATCTAATTATATGAGAAGGAACCCCGAAGCTGTGCTGGTGAAGTGGAAAATACAGCAGAAATCTAGTAACTGAAGATGGTAAGTGGTGTTTTGGATATGAACTGAAAATAATGACTAAAGTTATGAAACAATGAATGGGGCTTCGAAGGAATCTCATTGTATATATGAACAATATATTGTAATGCAAGAAACAAAGAATGAACAGTTATTTGTAGCTTACAAAAGACGCATATGCCACTGTTTAATATTCAAAATCCAACTTTATGCGCATAAAGTTGTCTAGTATGTAACATTACAAGTATAGAAGAATTACAGACTTGCTTATGCAAGGGCTTAGAACCCTGTGACTATAGGTCACCAGAGACTCCCAAGTGTCTTATGGAAAAGGCAGCATGAGTAATATTCTCAAATGAAGTAATATAGGTAAGGTTCTATTCTAAAAATGCATTTTTTTCTCTCCAAAGTTTTTATTTTTTACAACAAACATACGGACAAAACATAAAAACATAAAACCCTCTTTCAATTATATATGTACAGTGTGTCAGTTGGTTACAATCTTTTGTGCTATCCTTTTCTTACCATTACTCACAAGTTATATAAATTCTCACCTTATCAGTCTAGCTTGTGCTTATATAATATCAATTATTAAACATTCATTTGACTATTTTTCCATCATTTTATATGAGATATTCTAATTTTCATTATGATTTAATCTTATACATTCATCCAATGGTTAGATATTTTATGTTGCATTCTTTATCAGTCTATTAACTTTTATTGTAAGGCTTACTAATCTATTTCTTTACCATGTCTTTTTATCTAACCATTGATAAAATAAATCCCATATCATATAAAATTGTTTATTCTCTTGTTCTCTAATTTCAAATGTCAATTTACTCATTTCAGCACAGTCCATGATTTTCTTAATAATTTCCTCCTGCATAGGTATTTTTTCATTTTTCCAATTCTTAGCAAATACAATTCTAGCCACTGTTAAAACATTTACAATCAAATATTTCAATTCTTTACAATATATTTCTGGTATAATTCCCAATAAAAATATCTCAGGTTTAAAGTCTATTTGTTGTTTTGTCATTTTTTCCAACCATGTGTGGATTATAGTCCAATATCTTTTTGCATCCAAGCATGTCCACCACACATGGTAATATGAACCAGGTATCTGATGACATTTCCAACATTTATCCGATTTATTCTTGAACATCCTCGCAATTCTTGCCAGGGGTAAGTGCCACCTGTAAAACATCTTATACAAATTTTCTTTATATGCAATTGACATTGTCATTTTATAATTTTGAGACCACAATTTTTGCCATTTATCTAAATCAATCCCATATCCAAAATTTTTCCACCACGCAATCATTGTTTCTTTTACTTGTTCTTCCTCTAATTTAAACTCTAGCAAATGTCCATAAAGTTTTTTTATTACTTTTTCATCAGTACCTATCAAAATTTTATCTAAATCAGTCAACTTATCATAGATACCTTCTGTTTTAACATCTTTATCAAATCTAGATTGCATTTGCAAATATGAAAACCAATTCATTTTTACACCTTGTTCTTCCAACGCTTGCATAGATTTAAGTTCACCCTTTTCGTTCAATATCTCACCATATCTAACTGTTTGTTCCTTTTTATATATTATTGGATTGGAAAAAGCTTCAATAGTAGATAACCATAGCGGAATTTTTAAATAATATTGCTTTTTTATCTTCTCCCAGTTTAGAAACAATGCTTCTCGAATATAATGTCTTAATACCCCTGCGTTTCAGTTCCCTTATACCAGAGGAAGTCATGCCACCCTAACAGCAAGTCATGTCCTTCTAAATTCAAAAGTCTAGTATTCCTTAATGTTATCCACTCCTTTACCCACATCAGACTTGTCACTTGGTAGTATAATTCTCAATTGGGCAAAGCAAATCCTCCTCTTATTCTTGCATCTTGTAACAATTTAAGTTTTATTTTCGCTTTCTTCCCCTGCCAAATGTATTTTAGCATTATTTTGTTTAAATCTTCAAAAAATTCTTTCCCTAATCTGATTGGAATTGTCTGGAATAAGTATAAGATTCTGGGCAATACATTCATCTTAACTGTAGATATTCTCCCAATCAGTGATAATTGTAAATTTTCCCATTTTATCAAATCTGTCGCAATCTGTTGTTTAAGTTTGAGATAATTGTCTTCCTTAAGTGTGCTACATCTTGGTGTTATATGTATCCCTAAATACTTAACCTTGTTTGTGACCTGGATCCCCAAAACTTCCTCCAAATCTTTCTTTCGTCTTACTAACATGTTCTTTGCTAAAATCTTTGTTTTATCTTTATTTATTTTCAAACCTGCTACTTTCCCATATTCTTCTATCTTTTCTATCAGTTTAGGTGCAGGCTCCAATAGATCCTCTAATATGAACACCAGGTCATCTGCAAAAGCTTGTAATTTATACTCTTCTTTTTAAATTTTCATTCCTTTTATTTCTTTTTCTTCTCTGATGTTCCTATTCAGCACTTCCAGTGTTAACACAAACAACAGAGGCGACAGTGGACAGCCTTGTCTGGTCCCTTTTCTTATATCTATAAAGTCTGTTAACTCTCCATTTATCATAACCTTTGCAGTTTGTTTATGATATATCGTTTTGATGGCTTGAGTAAATTTTTTACCAAAGCCCATTTGGTCCAATTGTAAAGCATAAAACGCCAATTCACATTATCAAAGGCTTTTTGTGCATCTATAAACATCAGAGCCATTTGTTTTTCAGGATGTGCCTCATAGTATTCCAGTGCATCTAAAATTATTCTCATATTATGTTTAATCTGTCTCTTCGGCAGAAATCCATTTTGATCAGGATGAATAAAATTGTTTAAGTATCTTTTCAGTCTTTCTGCCAGAATTGAAGCAAAAATTTTATAATCTGAATTTAATAATGATATGGGTCTATAATTTTTAACTTGCTGTGGGTCTGTGTCCTCCTTCAGTACAAGTGTTATATATGCTTCTGACCATGTTTCGGGTATTCTCTTCTTTGTCATAACTTCATTCATAATTTCTAATAAGTGAAGATTCAATGTTTCCTGGAATGTCTTATAAAATTCCACTGGCAAACCATCTGGACCTGGTGCTTTCCCAATGTTTTGCTTTTTTAAAGCTTCTGTTAATTCCATCATTGTTATATTACTTTCTAACATTGTTTCAATATCTTTGGGTATCTGGGGCAAATTTGCTTCCTGTAAGTATTGTTGAATTCTTTCTTCCTGAACATTCTCTTGATGGTACAGTTTTCCATAGTAATCTTGAACAATTTTTTTCTTCTCTGCATTTCCATAGCATACAAGTCCTTGTTCGTTTATCAATTGATTTATTCTTCTCGAGTCTCTTTCCTTTCTCAATTTATATGCTAGCCATCTGCCTGGTTTATTTGCATCTTCAAAGTAATTCTGCTTAGCATTTCTAATTTTTTGTGCTATTTCTTCTTTTTCCATTAGCCCCATTTTATGCTTAGTTATGTCCATTTTAATTTTAATGTCCTTTTTTTGTGGAAATTTCTGTAATTCTTTTTCCAACTTCTTGTAGTCATCTTCCAATATTTTAAAGATTTTTTTCTGTTTTATATTTCTTTTCCTTGTATGAGTTGGAACTAACAGAACACTACTTAACCAACACATATTTCATATACAAAAGACAAAGATACAAGCAAATTGAAGGAGCCCCTATGGGATCACCAATGTCACCCGTCATTGCAAACCTGTTCATGGAAGAATTTGAATCCAGAGCCCTAGCCAATGCCACCCACAAACCCAAACTATGGTTAAGATACATCGATGACACATTTGTGATTTGGCCCCATGGAAAAGAAAACCTAAACAATTTCCTAACACACCTAAACAGCACACACCCCAAAATCAAATTCACCATGGAAACAGAAACAAACAAACAACTACAATTCCTAGATGTACTAATCTACAAAAAACCAGATGGCACACTAGGACACACCATATACCAGAAGAAAACACACACCAACCACTACCTCAATGCCCAATCCCACCACCACCCAGCACAGATAAACTCCATGGCCAAAACACTAATTGCCAGAACCAAATGCCTGGCAGACAAGACACACATAAAGACTGAACTATGCACCCTGACTAAAGTACTGACAGCCAACGGCTTCCACAAAAGCAAAATCACTGGCTTGATCCACAAAAACACACTGAGACATAATGGAGACCTAGAAGATGAACAGACCTATGGAACAGCTGTCCTGCCCTACATAAGAGGTACTACAGACAAAATCATTAAGATACTACACAGGCATCACATCAAGATTGCCTTCAAAACAGACAGAAATATAGCAGCTATCCTAAGAAACCCCAAAGATAAAATTGACCTGGAAAACCAAGGCATATATGAAGTTCCCTGTGCATCATGCCCTGCCACATACATTGGACAGACCAACAGAAGAATAATTACCCGCCTAGATGAACACAAAAATGCAGTAAAAAAGCTGGAACACACTTCCTCACTAGTCCAACACATGAAAGCCATGGGTCATAACATCGACTTCAATGGCACCAAAACCCTAGCCACTATAGAAAACCCCAGCTACAGAATTATCAGAGAAGCCATAGAGATTGAAAAAAGACCTGAAAACATGAATAGAAGAGATGATTCCACTAGACTGTCAATTATTTGGAAGTCTGCATTCACAAACAAAGAAATCTCCACACCACAAGCCAGGCAAACACCTGGGCACAAACAGATCCCCCCTGATTCCTCCAGCTCAAACACACCCCAACCAGGCACCCAGATGAAACCTAGCTTCCTAATAAATGATAGCCGTCCATTTACTCAGAGTCAAGCCGCACTAAAGCCCCCAATACAGGAAACACAATGTTGCCAGCCAATCAAGACAAAAAAAGCTACAAAACAGACAGAAGATATTAGAAACACCAATCAAGCAGAACACAGCAAACTCCAAGACCAATAAACACAGACCAAGACTCCCAACCAATCAGGATGAAGAAAAAAACCATTCTGGCACAGCAGTAGGCTAGCCCCAAATTTAAAACAGAAAAGGACTGTGAAAGTCTGACTCACCGATGAACACAATACAGAAGCCTGATGATGGCAGATGAGATTCTGCTGAAACGTTGCTACAACTTTAAAAGAACTACAATGACGTGGGAAAATACCAACCAAGCCGAACACCATACATGTATATATATATATATATATATATATATATATATATATATATATATTGTACCACATCTTTCAGCTTGTGCTTTGTGCTTCGGGAAAACTTAAGAAAACAAATATATATATATATATATATATATATATATATATATATATATATATATATATATATATATATATATATGTGTGTGTGTGTGTGTGTGTGTGTGTGTGTGTGTGTGTGTGTGTGTATTCTGAGGTTTTGCAGAGTAGGGGTTATGGCTGGATCTTTTTTATTCATGGTTTCTCCACATAAGAGAAGCCATAGAGATGGACACAGCATGATCTGACCAGCGATGTTTCAAAAAGCAGACTCACACCACACAGAAGTCTCATTCATCATCTTCAGGCTTGTGTCTTTGGCTTTGTGCTTCTCGGAGCCAAAAACCAAAAGCCTGAAAATGAAGATGCCTTCCCAATCAACAGCCTGAAAAGTGATGAAATGAACCTAGATATTACATGATGATATAAAATAACAAGACATGATGAAATGTACTGCACCCAAAGTCTAAGGATTGGTCTAAAGGGTCTTTTCCTGGTGTTTCTAGCCAAAGCTGAGCTTTTTAGTCTAAAAGGCAGAATTCTCAGATGCTTCCTTTTCCAACTAAGGAGAAGACTTCCAGCACTTCAGTTTCCACACTGTGCTGTTGTTGGAAATGTCTTCTCACCATATCCTGCCTCTAAGTCATGCCTCACTTGGAGTGATGACTATAATCTTCTCTTGACATTATGATGTTGTGAAGCATCTTGAAGATATTTCGAGCAAAGGAATGCATGTTTGGCCACATCTGTGAGCTGACAACTCAAAAAACCTTGCTAAGGCAATATATTTTTCTGTGCAGCTAGTTTTCATACCAAACAAAATTCTGTAGTAATTAGATGTCCCATTTGAACAAAATTGTTTACAAGAAATAAATCATTCCTGGCACTAAGAAAACATAAGACTAGACACTTGCAAGAGAAGCATCATTTCATCCTTTCATTTCTCACAAAAGTAGCCCAAACACGTGTCTTCTATTCTCATAAAAGTATGACTTCTGCTTTCAGTCATGACTGCTTCATATCTCTACCCTGTTATTATCATGCTTGCTGAAATACATAGTTGTATTTGGCTGCAGTGCACATATGTAGCCTGAAAGTCTAGTCTAAAGATTCTTTGATTGAGTCAAACTGAGACCAGGTTGGACACAAAATGGTAAACTCACTTTGTTGACTTTGCTGCCTGGATTTGGGGCTAAAAAAAATCAGTTCATGATTATTATCATATTTTCATTTACTGAAGCAAGAGTGAGAAATCCAGGCAGCATGGCTATACTAATAGATACTTGGAGTGATAGTTCAGCCATAACTGAAGTTTCATAGATATTCCACCCACGTGCTAAAAGGCTTTTTAAAACAATTGTTAATAGGTTAAATAAATATGGAATTAATTGCAAAGTTTTATATCTGAGTCAGAAATGATCAACACTAACAGTCAGAACCACAGCATTGAGACTTGTCAATGCAGCTATCAGGAAATTCAGATGAGCTGCCTCCAAATGAAGAGTTGCAGCAACAATTCTGCAATGTTTCCTCTAGAGCTACAAAGCAGGGTGTTTGCCAAGGGGCAGAAATCTTCAGCTTCTCTCACCTCTGAACTATGAGATTTTACACACACACACACACACTCAGAGAGAGAGAGAGAGAGTACATATGGCACCTTAGTTTTTTACTTACCTTTATGTCTACTGAGATTCTCAATCATCCAGGTCATGTCTTTGTTTTTCCTTGAAGACGTTTTGCTTCTCATGCAAGAACCTTCTTCAGTTCCGACAGAATGGTGTGAAATGGAAGGATTTATATTCCTTGCAGTCATCTGGTCATTAGTACTCTTTCTGAGAGTCTGCTTTCAGCATTTGCCCATGGATTTTACTATGCTAGTTATAGCTAATATACAGGTTCCATATCCATTTGCACTATTCAGGTTATCCTGAGGGCACTGGTAAACCTCCAGGTAACCTCAACAACTCTCAAAAAGAGTGCTAATGACCAGGAATGTAAATCTTTCCATTCCCACCTTTTAGTCAGAACTGAAGAAGCTTCTTGGATGAGAAGTGAAACGTCTTCAAGGAAAAACAAAGAAAGTCTAGTTGCCTCTTGAAAAAGCATGCTTGGGACTTGCCTTTATGCTCTTCTTCTTACTGTGAAAAGCTAGGTGAAAAGCTAGGTGGCCAGGTGAAAAATGAAGAAAATTAAAGATTGTCTGCCTCTTGATTTTGGTTTTCTTCTCATTGTCTGCTGGAATCCCATTGGCTCCCATAGGCATCAAAGAGTAATAAAAATGTGATTACTGTATAGGGTTGAAGGTAAAGTGGGTAGCATGTAGAAAAGTCCTGAGGAAAATAGATCATTGGAGTCCCTCAGAAACTGAACTCTTTCTTTCTTTTTTTAAATAATGTTTATTGAAAGTTTCAAAAAAAGAAGAATATATTTTAAAAAAGAGAAACATATTCTCACATTTTTGCAACGTTTTCATAGTAGTGTACATTTCTGTTAGTGTCAATTAACGTCATTTGTTACAAGTAAATCTATAACTTATTTCTTAAATCCTTACTTTTTAATATTATCACTACAATTATAATACAATATTTATTTAATTATATTACTTTACATATATACATAGCTTTTATACATACATATATGTTGAGGCTCCGAGTCCTGAGTCTGCATTCTTAGAGGAAGAGGAAGATGAGGAGGTGGAATTAGGAATGCCTTCCTCCCTGATTATGCCTCAGGTTTCGGCAGATAACCGAGAGGGACAGTCTGAGGCTAATCAGGAGGAGGAGGGCATATCGGAGCAGCCTTTGACAGAGAATCAAGCAGACGAATGCTGGCTTGATGCTAGGCAGCGTCGCAGGAAAAAGTGTGAGCTGTAACGCAGGAGACGTGGACGAATCAGAGACTGAGCTGAGTTAATGACACACCCCACAGGGAATAAAAGTGGGTGTGTTTGCTCTGGGAACTCTGTACGGGACAAAGTGTGAATTTTCTGTCGAGTTTCGGTGTGTCCTGTTTCTTGAAAGCTTTCGTGATTAATGTTTCTGTTATCTTGTCGGACTTGGCAAGCAGCGTGTGTGATGCTGCCAAGAACATTGCCGGCTCAAAGGAATTAACTCTGTAAATACTGAATCTTGTTGCCTGCTTGTATTTGGTCGGAGTTTGGACTTCTCATCTTTTTTGTAAAGGTGACACACACACACACACACACACACACACACACACACACACACACACACATATATACATACATTTATCCTTATTTCCATTTTCCCTTGTTGTTTGTTTAATCAGTTTCACTAGACATCTTTACTTCCTTTTTATACAACCATTTATACCATATATTCCAAATTGTAAAAAAACTCCCCCTCTTCATTATTTTTTAGTAACATGGTTAGTCTAACCATTTCTGCACATTAGTGGATTTTATTAGTTATTGCCAGGTCCGTGGGTTGATTGTTGATTTCCAGTTTTGGGCAAAGATTATCCTTGCCGCTGTAATGATATGTGATATCAGATGCTGGTGTTTTTTGCTCCATGTCAGTTCTGTCATTCCAAGTAGAAAGGTCTCTGGGTTGAATTTAATCTTTAGTTTTGTCATCTCTTCTAACCATGTCTATATCTTAGACCAGTATTTTTGGGCTTTGGGACATGTCCACCACATGTGAAAATACGTTCCCTGGCTAGCAACTGAACTCTTTCTCTCTCTCTGAAATTGTTTAGTTTCTGACAAAAACAGTGTTGCTATCTGACCATCTCAACATTGTCTTAAGTGGAGGTGGGAATTGTTTTTAATAAGTTAAATAATATGCCTTATTTGTTATTAATACAACAGTTAGCTTAGTAGTTGAAGGATTGTTGTACATATATAAGCTTCTGGCATATTTGGCAGAATATCTCCCTTAGCTTTTGTAACCCTGACTTTAACTAGGGTGGCAGCTGCAATGAAAACAGCCCTTTTTAATTCATTTTTATAAAATTTACAAAGTTTTCTTTTATCTAAGAATAAACCTTGCCTCAGTGACATTACAGAAATGGATTTTGGCAGTCATTTAAAATATTCACTAGCCTAGATTATTATTGGTATAAAAATGAAGGGCTATAGAATACAATTTGTTTGGTTTTGACTGAATAGATATATAGTATTCAATTGCTTAATATAGTTTTGTCAAAGTTTTCATTGTGAGGACTTCTGTTTCTGTCCAACTCTGGATGTTTGCTGTCCTTGAATTTAAGGGAATGTGTAGAGCCAAAATGACTTCAAGTGTCACTCTTGGGGCTGGGCCATATCTAAGGTAAGCCAAGTACTTGAAGTTGGTGACAAAACCAATAACCAACATTGGAAAAACAAGTCAAAATCAAATCAAAAGCAAGAGTATAAGATCAAAGTGTAGGCCAGAAAAACCAAAGGTCAATGCAAATCCAATCAGGAAAAGCAATGGAGAAGCAAGGCAAGAAATACATCTAAAGCAATAAGCTCAAAATGCAAGTTAGTCTTACACAGAAGGTGAAGATCATTGTCTAAGTGAGTGGAGTCTAAGTGAGTCTACACTCTATTTGTTAATCTGTGTCGTGTACAAATCAAAGACTCACTTCACAGGAAAGTTTTGTTTGAGCCCAAATAGTCACTCATGCCCCAAAAGTTATACATTCATTCATTTATCCATTCATTTTCCTTTTCTCTCACATCAATCTGTATATGTAAACACATATACAGATTGGCATACTGAAAAAAAGACTCCCCATGGATTTTATGATGCTAGTTATAGCTAACTTTAGGGGGCAGTACTCATTTCTAGGCCATTGATTCAGCACTGTCTGAAGACTTTTCTGCAGTCATGTTGCCAGCAATGCAGAGCATGCAGCAAAACACAGAGCACTATTACCTTCCCACCAAAGTGGTACCTATTTGTCTACTCACATTTGCATTATTTTGAACTGCTAGGTTAGCAAGTACTGAGGTGAGTAATGGGAACTCACCTCACTTGGCTCTCAAATCTAGGCTGTCGCTTTCCAGCTGACAGGCCCAGCATCTTAACCACTGAGCCATCCTACACATACAGGGGTACATAAAATGCACACACGTCCTTCAAACACAAGGCCTAGAGCCTAGTTTGTTTTTCATTTGCCTTTATTTAAACATATCGAGTTCCAGCATACTTCTTTTTCCAAATTAGTAAGATCAGTAAATGAAAGAGAACAACAACAACAACAAACAAAAGCTTTAGCTTGTCAAACAAAGGTCCTTTTACTGATCTATTCATAAAGCGATTGATTTGACGGATACCCTCTACTGGCACAATGAGCAAGCAAGCATGTTCATCTTCAGTGCTTCTGGTAGAATCATAGAAGTACTGAAGATGTGCATGACCAGATGCCTTGCTTGCTCAGTGTGCCAGAAGAGGGCAATCTGTCACTTCTTCCAAAGAAGTAATCCAGTTCAGAAGACAATAACAGAGTGTAGCATAGCAGAAAGTATTTACAGTGTTTGACTGCTATATGGCCCAGTTACTATACAAGGCTTCCTAGGGTCTGAGAGCTGCTAGTTCAACAAATGGCTGATGAATCAGGATGAGGCACCTTTATTAAAAGTTATCATTAATTAATAACTTGTTTAGTGCCAGTTAGAAAGAAAGACTGCGTACATTTCATCTGAATATTCAGTTAACTTCCAAAACAGCCACCAGATATTTAAAATAGTACTTTTTATAATTAGAAAGTGAAGAATTGTTCTTTTCTTGACTAACACAATAGCCAGTATAAATATTGGCAGAACTGATTTCATGGCACATTTCTTACTATTCTTCCAGTAAAAGAATTTGCCTTTGGGGTCACTCACAGTAAAAAGGAAAGAAAGAAACTCCAACCACTTTGGTAAATTTGAGTAAATTTAGTAAGGCAGAAGGAAGTGGATATTATTATTTGTTAAGTGGCTTCTTAGACTTTGAAGCTGAAAGAACCTGCCTCACTCACCACACAGCTTTGGTCAATTTCTCCACAGTCGAAATTGTCTTCCTTCGAATGTCATTATGTGAACCCACTGTCCTTTCAACCACCACTAAGGATGTATTTTTCATAATTCTGTAGCACTGTACCAGTTGGGTCATGTGGCCATATAGGAATGACTGCCAAAATCCATTTCTGTAATGTCTATGAATCAGATTACTGTGGCACAGCACTGTTGACAGTTTAAGGCAATGTCAATACACGAAAGATAAATCTACTTTATGTGATATAGGTTTTCCTGTAGCAACCGGCTTCTGACTTGTATAATGGACAAGGAAAAAATCCATTTATTCATATTAGAAAACTGGGTTTTGGCAGACAAATAGATTCTATAGTCCAAAATTGTTGTGCAGAATTCCTTTTAAATATGCCATTTTGCTGAATCTTGGAATAACGCCAGGTGTAAGGAAGAAACAGCTTATAAAAAAGAGGTTGTTAGTTACGTGATCTCCCATCAAGTTCAGCTTGACGTGCAATGCTGTAAGCCATCCAAAGTCATTGGATATGAGATAGGTGGCAAATCAATTTCATAAACAAATAGATTTGAAAATTAAGTTTAATATACCATTTGTTGTTTTTGAGGAGGCATAACCCTATAAATCAGACCCCAAAAAAAAAGAGTGATAAGGATTGGAGATTTTAGCTGGGGAAGCTGTCCCTTACTGGGAGGAATGTATTTCTCTCTCTCTCTCTCTCTCTCTCTCTCCCCCCTCTCTGTGTGTACTGTTTGGCATAGCCAAAGCTTTTTATTCTGCAACTAATTGAATGTCTCATTCTCCAGTCAATTCACAGACCATTGTTTCCATTCCTCTGCTGATTCAGAGAAAGGGAGAATGTGTTCCACAAGGAATGTGGCCTTGGGATGTTAGTGGGGTGGGGGAAAGACTGACATATGCACTCCTCCATTTGTTGTACCCTAAGCTCCTGACGACCTCCAAACATTTCAACAATGTCTATGCTCTCTGTGTGTGTGTCTCTCTCTCTGTGTGTGTGTGTGTGTGTGTGTGTCTCTCTCTCTCTCTCTCTCTCTCTCTCTCTCTGTGTGTGTGTAATGTTTGGCACATCCCAAACTATTGCTAATCATACCACACTATTATCTTTGCGTGATGGAGTCTAGACTCTGCGGTCCCTCATTGCACCACCACAAACATAAACAAGAATGCAAATCTGTCTTTTTTTTTTTTAAAAAAAGGCCTTATTTTACTTTTTCATTTCAAACTGATTTTAAAATAGAGATGCTACACAAGAATCAAAACTTTTCACTTTTTTTGTAAGTGGAAAAGGGAAATGGAACATTTGTGAATAAATAGTGTATACTTTAAAAGGAAAGCTCTCCACTCCTTGCTGCCTTTCCGAAAAGAGTTAAAACAGCATTTGCAATTCCACTGAGTGGCACAGATCCCTCTATCGCTTATCGATTTCATCTCTGTGGCTGATGTGACATCCTTGTTCACACTGTACTGCAAAGTAACGTAATCGAGCAGGTCAGTGGTTATTCTAAGCTTCACCCATTCTTAATTTCTTCCTTCGCCTTCCCAAATGAAGCTTTTAGAGTTTAGAACGGGTTGCTTATTCGATAAAATAAATACAGAAATAATGTCAAATTAAAGCAAAACAAAATGGTGTGGAATTAAATTCAGACTGACACTGAACAAACAGTTCTGGGATGGTATCGTTAGATGCTTTTTGAAGTCAGCACGGACAGTGGCGGGTGGTTCCAATTAGCTCCAGACTGAAGGCTCTTGGCCCCAGTGGGCTGCAGAAAGGCTGCACCTTCATAGGCAAAGAAAGAGTAGCACAGCAGATGCCCTGGAATTGCAGGAAGGGTTTTGATGCAAAGAAGAAAATATTTACAAAATAAAAATGACACATGTATCTTTGAGGTTCTTGCTAAGCAATGGAAATGCTAAAGAATATGCACATCTGCCTTTCTAAAAAAAAAAAAAAACATTTTGAAATGTGTATGAAATTTACATACTGAAGAGTAAATAAATATCGATAAGGAAACTTTTATCAACCCTTCCCACCCCCGGTCTCCAAACTAGCTTTCCAAATGCCTCAGGACAGAAAAGCGTCTACAGTTTCATTTGGATTGGTCCTTTATAGCTTTTTAAAATGTGTTCTCTGACTTGGTGGATGAAGCACTGAATGTTTGCTTTAAATTTAATAGCTTTGAGCTTATGTGAAAGAGGGAAGATGCAGCCAAACCAGCTTCAGAGCTTGCCAGTCCATGGGACTGGGCTTGATATTCAAAGAACAATCTAAGTAATTGAAGCTGTCTCCATCCCAAATTGGGGGAGGGGGAAGAGAAATAAAAACTGCTAGTTTAATTAAAAGAAGAAGAAGAAAAAGAAGAAACATTTAAGGTGCTTACAATTATATGAATGTGTTAAAAACATGGGAACTATAAATCTAGGCACCTTCAGAATGTTTGCTCTCTGCTATATAAATTTAATAAATAAATGAAGTGGGGGAAATAGAAGGAGGAGGTTATTGATGTGTTTGCTGCCTTAAGTTGTACATGAAAAAAGAAGGAATGAAAATGTATAAAAGCAAATAATAAACAGGAGGGAAACCTGCATTCTTGCATGTTTGGGTATGGGGCTAAGCAAGGCACCATAATCTCACTGCTGCAACTGAGATTTAAGATGCAAATGGAAACTAGGACCATTTTTAGATAGATTCTCAGTAAGTTTGCAGCGGAAAGATGGCATAACTATATCACCTATTGCTGGGCAAGATATTTTATAAAGGCCCATAGATGGAGTAAGCAGGAATCTCAGGAGTAGTGGACAGTCTTTAATATTGTATCTGCCTCATTATCACATCAAAAACTACAATATGGCAGAGTGAGGGAATTATTAAGGGGGTATCATATAATATTTTTTTAACCCTGGTATGCTATTTAAAAGTCCATTACAGTTTTTGGCCTCTACAAAACAGCACATACATAATTTAGATGATCACCCAAATTTGCAAATATATTTTTGAAGCAGAAATCTGTTAGCAGTGCATATAGGAAAATGAAAATATTAAAGTGGGTGGTTGTTGTTTTTGTTTGGGATTTTTTGCATTTTTCATTCTAAATTAGAAGGAGAAGTGCTCGCTTTTCAGGCAGTATTTTCAGTATCTGTGCATTTAATCTGGTTCCTTCTGATTCTTTCTGGGATAATACAAAATATGTTTCCTTGGCCAAAGTTTGGAACCAGTCTTTGCTCCATCTAGCAGGAGTAATCTTTTTTTGGGGAATGTCAACCATGGTGACTGGGGATGTGCTGCAAAATTAGATTTAAATAAGAAATGAAAACAATACCATTTTTGTGAGTGCAGTACACCAAATCAACAAGAACCTGCAAATCTTATGAATTGCTAGATGTATTTACAAAGATCAAACAAAAGTTATGTTACTAACTATCCCCTTTATCTTGACCACCTTTATTGTGTTTACATTTTTGTGCTTTTAATGACATTGTCACCATATGGATTTTCTATATGAGGTTGGAAAAAGTTGATTAGAACATTCATAACACGGTTTGATCATTCTGCTTTAACCACCCAGATGCTTCTCTAGCTAAGCAGAAGAGAGACAAGTGTCAGGGTTCTTTCTCTGATATTTTATGATGCTGAAGGATGTTGACAGTGCCAGTGCTTTCTCCAGTCTTCCTAAGGAATGCAGTGGTACATGATCAGCACATTGTGCCCAGTCTGGCAGACTCGTTTTTTAAAACTCAGTTGGCAAGAGTAGGATTTTATTTCAAAGGCTTGGCTGTTCTTTCAAAAATGAATGTAAAATGTTATTGCTTTGGTATAGAGAAAGAAAGAAAAAAAATCCACAAAAAGAAAAGAAGAAGGGGGGAAAGGGAGAAACAAAAGCAAATGCTCAATTTTTAAACAAAGCATTAAAACTTGGCTGCACAAAACAGTATTGATCAGCTTTCCATTACACAGCCAGTTCATAAGCAATCCATTATTATAAATCTGTAGTGGCACTGCTTTTTCATCATAAAACAGTAATCCTTTTTTTTTCTACACCTCATGTGTAAACCCATAGTTATTCATAAATTAATGCAGTCCAACTAAAAATCAGTTTTATATCTTTAATCCTTATTACTCTTTCAAAAACCATAGCAACAATGTATGTATATCTCACCAAACAAAACAATAATCAAACAAGTCATACCATGTTTATGTGTCCCATCATTTACAGCATCACAAGGTTGACAATCAACCTTTTTTTAAAAAAATTGGGGGGGGGTGTCCAATAAGTATACAAAAACCTTTTGTTGAAGCAGACTCTTCTTAAGTGCATTAAAAACTTACTTAATATTTTTAAGATTCTTAGCCACTGATTCATCATTCTATATTTGTTATTTTTCCAAAACCTCTGCCATGATATCAGACGGTTTATTAATAATTTCTAATCATGCAAATAATAATTTGGGAATTTGATTGCTTGGATTCCAAAGAGAACTGGAAGTCTAAATGCATTCCAATGATACAACTGAGAATTCAGAAAATTACTCCCTACCCCCAACCTTTTCATTTCATTATGATTATCATTGGATAATCATAATTTTGACAAGGGTAATCTAAAGATTTGTCCTTCTTAATAAATTATTCATCCATGTGAAATATAAACATGATTTCCCTCGTCTACTTACATCAATCTTGAAATAATAGTCATTTTTACAACATTTATATTTCTCCTTAACCATAGTGGAATTGTTAACCATCTATTTATATCAGCATTAACCTGAAATACACCATTTGAGGTATTTAAAGCTGCAGCAATTTGAGACAAAGTATATCAAGAATTCCAACACCAAGTAAACCACAATTTTTCCACATTTCCAAAAAAATACAGTATATTTTATATATACATTAAATACATTATATAAGCCTATAACAGGCATAGTAAGTTTACTCTTGATTAATTTAGTAACCTGTCTGCAATATGAGTGCTTTTTATGTCAGTTGCCTGATACAACCGGTAATTGTTCCAATATCAAATTACATTAAATAATTGCTAAAGAATATCCTCAATGAATTTATTGAGATGTTTTGATCAAAGAGGAAATAATTTAATCAAAAAATACATAGTATTTTCAATATCAGATTGGGAATTTAAACTGGGAGAATATGCAGCAATGACAAAAACTAACAGTATATGTACATAACAAGAGTTTAACTAAATTTAAGCAAGAATGGCTTGCATATATATTACATATTATACAGAAAGGTAAACAGAAATATTTAGAGTTCAGTTTCTAAAACTTATACCAATAATGCAGTACTACAAATCTGTTGCAGTACGAAGAACTGGAAAGTCAGAAATTAAATATTTATATTATTTTTAGGTTTGTTTGTTTTCTGTTCTATTTCTTTTTAAGATTTATAAACAATAATACAGTGGAATTTTAGCATTAAGCTGAACAATTTATACTTTTTATTATCACAAAAGTATCTCAATAACACTGTGCTTGGTATCTTATTAATGTTCTATTAAGCAATACAACTCTTAAGAAACACAACTCTGAAAAGACTGAAAATAAAAAAATAAAACAAGCAGAGTAACATTGAGGTACCTTTTAAAATATGTAAATGAATATCAATCTGTCTATAATACAATATAAATAATATATCTATATATACTATATATAATACATAGTATATATTATATACTATAATAATAATAATTGTACTGTATTATGGTATTATATTATATATCTTGATGCTATCCTGCTGGCTCACATTTAAGAAGTGGTCCACTAGGATAACTACTTAGGAGCCTTGATGGTGCAGTGGTTAGAGTGCAGTACTGTAAGCTACTCCTACTGCAATTTGGCAGATCGAATCCCACCAAGCTCAAGGTTGACGCAGCCTTCCATCCTTCCAAAGTGGGTAAAATGAGGACCCAAATTGTTGGGGACAATAATGCTGATTCTGTAAACTGCTTAGAGAGGGCTGGAAAGCACTATAACGCGGTATATAAGTCTAAGTGCTATTGCTATTGCTACTTCCTTCTCACAGTTACTACTGTTGAACCAGGCATTGCTTATTCTATACTTGTGCATTTGTTTTTTCCTGCTTAGGTTCAGGGCCTTACTTTTCTCATCACTGAACTGCATCTCGTTAGCTTTTTGTCTGATTGGTTACCATAAGGTTTACATTGGAGTTTATGTTTACTAAATATTTATCTCCTTCCTCTTCCAATAACAAAAATAATACTGATATCTACTATTATCTGAGGTTTGTCATGTTTATAAAACCAGATAGTGCAGGATGGACAATCATGTGTAATATTATCTGTAATCTATGTTCAAGGTTTCTGTTACATAGCATCAATATTTAACAAGGAAATCAGAAATAGTTTACACATTAGCACAGGATAAACTTTCATATAAGCTTCACTAGATGAAATTCAAAAATATTTATTAAAAAAGCATTAAAACTTCCAATGATTAAAGAGTCAAAATGGGATAGATTGAGTAATCACAATTATTTTCTGAAGAGTTAATGAGACAGTTAAATAATCATCTTGATCATATTTATTTTTGCAAGAGCTATATTATTTACAAAATTCTTCCTCTCTAAAATTTGAATCAGAATTTAAAAAGTCAGTTATAAAAAATTACCATGTGATTTTCTGAATTAGAATCATTATGTATTCAGCTTATTATTTTCAGTGAGGAATCCAGAAATTTATTAGGTCTTCTCTTCACTTACAATACCTTTTCTTTGTGCACTTTTCTATTATCAAGCATATTGAAAGAATTAAATTTCAATTTAACTGACAAAAGTTGTATATACTCTTGGTAAAGATTGTCTTCCATATGTACTCAAATGTTCCTTAGGTTTAATTTTCATGTCTTCTTGCTTAGACTTTTGTTCCTCTTTTCCATATAACATATCTAATAATTTGATAACAAATATATGTGTTAAAATACATATTAAGTTTGTGTCACTTTGCTTATGTTTGATAATATCTGCAAAACAATGTGTGCAGACAACAAATTAGATCATAGTTATAAAAATATGTGTGCATCTTCTTTTATACTATTACTACTCAATGACTGAATCTGCTGTGCTATATTCAACAGAGGTATAGTGGCCTCTTTTTCAGTAATCCATGAAACATGTCCTGAAAACATTGTGTTTTGAAAAAAAAAAGTAATTGAAAAGAAGTATCTGCCTCCAGAATCAAAGGCACTACAATCTTATTTCCTATTTCTGGCCAGCAAAAGCAAGAAGGGATTCTTGCCCTCATCACTGCAACATAAATTTTACAGTAGTACCTGGTTGGCCACCAAGGTAAACAAAATGCTCTGGTAAATGGACTATTTTTATTTTATTTATATTTTTTTTTATTATTATATAAAAAAAAAAAAAATAATTTAAATAAAAGTAGAAAAAAAAAAAAAAGAAAAAAAAAAAAAAAAAAAAAAAAAAAAAAAAAAAAAAAAAAAAGGAGGGGGGGGAGTGGTGGTGGTTTTTTTCACCCCCCCCCACACCTTTGTGGGGGGGGGGGGAAATTATAAAACAATCTAAGGCCAGGCCCAGCAGATCATTTCTTAAAACTTTCTTTTATAGCTGCTTTTGGATAACATTAGAGTTTGAATGTTGCATACTTATCTAGGGCTTTGGTTAGACAGATACCTCTACCACAGATAAGAACTCGAATCCTAATCTGTATCACACAAATGGTACTTAACTATAGCCCAGCAACAACAGCCAGCCAATCAAGAAATCCGAAATCAGACCATGACTCAGAAATATACGAACAAACAACATTCAGACTAATTCGCATCTCATAATAAGGTATTTAAAGACCACTGCTCTGACAGAGTAGCACAATTCAAAATGCACTGATAATGTCTCCTCAAATGGTGATGAAATGTTTGCAACCAAATTGCTTGGAGCTCAGACCAACAGCCTAAACTCTACCACACTTTGCACTTGTTTTTTACGGTAAGGAGCCTCATCACACAAAAAGCATTTTCAGGGAGAATTCTTATATAAAGATTAAAAAATGGTTAAAATACAATCCACCACATTGATTGTATCACTAGAAGTGTATTGAATTGAAGAGAACTCAAATTTCAAAAAATGGAAAATACAAATGGCAAAATGGCTTAAGAATGTAAAAAGAAATAGAAATCTTTAGAAGACAGTTCATTTGGTAATTTCTGAGAAATCTTTGGAATCTACCAGTAGGCAGAAAAATGAGAGGGGGAGTGGGTGAGAAACACTCACCCCGCAGACATTGTTGTTGAAATATTTGGAGGTCTTCAGGGGCTCAGGGTACAACAAATGAAGGAGTGCATATGTCAGTCTTTCCCCCACCCCACTAACATCCCAGGGCCACATTCCTTGTGGAACACATTCTGCCTTTCTCTGAATCAGCAGAGGAATGGAAACAATGGTCTGTGAATGAGACATTCAATTAGTTGCAGAATAAAAAGCAGCTGTTGAAATATAATAGTTGTTATTCTGAACACATGAACCTGAAAAGATACTATTTATTTTATAAGACAAACAATATTTGCCTTCTGTTTGATCTCAAAGAGCATCTACCACTGGAAGTTGTCCGTTCTCATTTAGTCAATTCTCTGCTGGAGTGGGCTGTGCAGAAGCTATAAACACAAAGCAGAACATATCACTTTCTATGTTAATTTGACAGTAAACAATACTAATTTGACTTTGCAGCTGTTTATTGATAGCAAAATAATACATTTCAGTGCAGAGAACAGTAGCCAGTGGATTGGGACTGAATAGTTTGTAAAACCCAAAGAGCCACGTTAGCCACAAACTCTCAAATTAAGGAATTCAACAAGCAACACCCTGGGTTTGTGGCTTTCCTTCTGCAGTTTAACAGACAGAGGTGGCTGTTGCTTGACATCTGTAATTTGGATTTTCTGCCTAGGTCTTGTTTAGGTTTTATTATTCCAGCATAGCTTCCAATGTTGATGACAATGGGGAATCATCCCTGAATCAGCCTTAGACAATAAAACCATTCTATCTACTTCAGACTGGAAAGAAAAGGGAGGATTGGGTTAATTTAGATGTTATTCAAATAGTTTGAATGCTGTTTTTCTGTGGATGTGTCTTGCAGTGATTCAATAAAGTAAGAAATTAAAACATCCTGTGGAAGAGGTGCATCACTTCCAACCCCTGCTTATAGAGTAAATGTTGGGACTTGTGATCTTGGATAATATATCAACCTATTCAAAATCTTATCAGATCCATACAACCCCTCCTGCCCCCAGCCAATGTAGGAAACATATTTTTGCCTGGTTTCAGTACTCATTTGCCTACACTATTCATCAGGCATTGTGCCATAAACCAAAAACAGCTGCATTGGATGAAAGGTGTCTATTGAGCAAATAACACCAGATCATTCAAGCATGTGAGCCAAGTTTTATGTTACAACAGATAGCAAGTACTTCATTTTTCCCCCCTCCCTTCTCCTGCTTCTCAGCCTCCAGCCAAACTAACCTCTGGGAAATTATTTCCTGGCCATAAATAGAGCAAACATAAAACCGGAATATCCACTGCATCTGTTTGAAGACCAACCTCTGAAATTTAATTTCTGGAAAGTCATTGAACCGGCTCGGCATATTTAGATTTCTGAATTAATTGCTGATAGAAAGCTCTGAATTGGATCTCTGAGACTGACTTCTCAATGGGAATCAAGGCACTGAAGAGAGAAGAATTAACAGGGAATCGGAAACAGGATGGATAGAACAAGGGAATCATCAGAATTTGATGAGCAGATAGGAATATTTCTGTCACAATTCTATGATCATAGAGTTATTTTCAATACAATTTTTAAACTTTTTCTTTTAAAAAAATATTTTGCCAATGTCATGTGCATTGATGGTATAAACCCATTTGAGAGTTGTTCATAATAGCAGTTATCACTATTGAGGAGGAATAAATATGAATTCAGGGATTAACAAAGTAAGACAGGAATACAAGCCATTCTTTTTACACTTTTGTTGCATCTTCCAAGTGATTTGAGTGCCAGCGATAAGCAAGGTGATTCCATTCCAACATGTTTAGTTTTCTGTGTATATTTTTAGCTATATCTTTAGGATGAAAATTAAGCAAGATAAATAGTCATGCTGCAAATTTATGTATGAGCCAGCAAAGTAGATTCTGGATCTTTTTTCTATTAAGAAAATTCAGATGCTTTTAATTGAGATTTATCAAGAAATTTAACATTGTTTTATCAGATACATCTTTTCAGGAAATGGAACAAAAGAAAATGAGAGACATGGATGGAAATCTTTTGCAATAAATCTATATGCAATCCCTCCATAAGACAACTAAGAATGTGGCAAACATGATCAAAAGCCATAGAAGCTGCCAGACAGTATTTATTCCACCCTGCTTCTGGTGACTGAAATTGTTTAGATTTGCATTTCTTATTATAACAGTTTTGACAAATGTGTCTAGTCCAAAGGTACAGAAATGTAACAGTAATCATGGATTTCTTTGTTGTCAGTCTCTTCATGGAAGTAGCTGCCAAGTTGCTGCACTGAAGCAAAGGACATCTTGATGTTGTTCAGTGCCAAATTCTTATAAGGGAGAAGAGAAGGGGGGGGGACTTGAACATTGAGGGTTTGTATCAGAGGTGGTATTCAGCAGGTTCTGACCAGTTCTGGAGAACCAGTAGCGGAAATTTTGAGTAGTCCAGAGAACCGGCAAATACCACCCCTGACTAGAGATTTTACAGTGTCCTTCCCTGCCACGCCCACCAAGCCACGCCCACAGAAAAAATGTGAATCCCACCACTGGTTTGTATCCTTTTTCTTCAGTCCATATAGCAAATCAGTCTGAACTATATAAGACAATACTGATGCACTATAGAGAAAATGAGGTTTTTTTCTCCAGATTTGGTTTAAAAAAAAAACACAACTATCATGGGAAGAATAACTATGCCTCTTTGTTTTTCTAAATATTTTTTTCCAGAATTTTGATAATAATAGTAACTTCTGATACATACTAAACTTAAAAGAAAAGAAAATAGAAAGAAAAGTGTGAGAAAAAAGAAGAAAGTAAACATATGATAAAGAGGAAAGTACTACATAAAGAATTCTAACCACCAGAAGTATAAACAAATTTAGTGGCTCTTCATCCCACTTTTAAGGTTACAAACATATATTTCTTCATCCCATATCCTATCCCTTAACCTATAGACCAGTGATGGCTAACCTTTTCAGCTTGGTGTGTCGAAAATCGGGAAAAAGTGTAGCCTTCCTCGGGTCGTGTGTCACTTCAAGAAATATCAATAATTTGGTTTATGACGGACTGGGCTGGGGTGATCACACAGGGCTGTGAAACTCGTCTCCCTGGTCTCAGGGCTGCAGGTGCAGGATGTGGGGATCGGAAGGCCACCTTACAGGGCTGTGAACCTCATGGATCTCCTTTCCTCCTGTAGCGTTCCTGAGGTAATGAAACTGACAAACCTCAGTTTATGGCGGTTAAAACTGGTTCTCTGCTGCAAAGATCTTGCGGCAGCGGTGACACCACGCCTCCACGCAACAAGCAGGGAGCAGGGATTGGAGCAGAGCACAGGCAGCCTCTAAATGTGCAGGTTTTCCCCACACCAACAGGTGTGTCAGTCAAAGTGCCTTGGCGTGTCACGAGTGACACGCGTGTCATAGGTTAGCCATCACTGCTATAGACAAATCCATGAAACATTAGCTTTTCAGTCCTGGTAACTGCAGAAAGTCGAAATACTGTAGCCAGAAGTAACAACATATCTGTTAGGCACAAAGAATCAAGACCACCTGTTAGGCTGCAGCACAGAAGATATATTCAAGACTATTTACAAAAATTTAGTCAATTAAAGTTCAGTACTAAATTGGCACAAAATAAGGGTAAGAAAATTCAGGAGGGGTTGGGCTTGGACCTCTTGTGGGAATGCAATGATTCTAACCTGATGATGCATTTAACACCATCCCCGACTGCTGCTCTGCTCTTCTCCTACAACATCTTGTTTTAAATTTGATCAAATAATTTATATTCCTCCCCTTTACTTCTAACAGTCTTAATCTTTAATTAATTCAAATATTATTGTAGGATTTGATTTCACTTTATTTTTTCTTTGTCCTATCACACAGAGTTCTTCAAAGCTTTAACAAGCCTCTTTTGTAAAACCAAGAGGAAAAAAATTATCCAGGTGACTTTCTTGGTTTGTCACTCTCTTTGATTTTCCTTTTTAATTTTAAAGTATTGACCAATTTCTTTTACTGATCCAGTGAAACAACCTTTTCTAAATTATTATCTTGGCCTGTCAGTTGTTAAATCTATTTTTAATGCCACCCCTATCTTGTCAGAAAAAAATTGTTCTACGTTTTCATTTTCTTCAAAAACATCTTTTAGACATAGTCTAGTCATAGAAGCAGACATCATTACTGACATTGTTGACACAATTACTAATTTCTAAGATTCCATTCTTCAAAAGTTTCCTTCAGTATTTTCATTGTTCTTTTTCATTTTATGTTTTCATTTTCCTCTAAGTAAAATCTTTAGTCCTGTCTTGTGTCCAGTTTTTAAGTCATAAAATTGGTTATCTTTGTTATGTCTTCCATAAACCCAAACAAATTTATTTTCCATGGAAAATTTTTTGTTCTGTATTATTAACTTCAAAGCAGGGATGGGATTCAAATTTTTAACAACCGGTTTTGTGGGCATGGCTTAGGTGGTGGGCGTGGTTTTGTGGTCATGTGACTGGGTGGGCATGGCTTGGTGGTCATGTTATTGACCCGGGTGTGGCCAACTCAATATCACTCACATCGAGACACGCATCTCCTTGCCTGGCCTCTCATGACTGTGGGGATGCTGCAACAGTCGTAAGTGTGAAAACTGGTCATAAGTCACTTTTTTCAGTGCCATTGTAACTTTGAATGGTCACTCCACACAAGCCATGCCCACTCCACACAAGCAAAGTACCAGCAAAGGAGGGGGAAAAAACTCCAGAGACTTTCCTGAGACAGGAAGTCTAGTCCTGCCAAGAATGTAATAAGGGTTAACAGAGAGGCAGTTTCTGTAAGCAACACCAGAATGTTTCCTTCCTGTCTTCCTTACAGGATTAGGCCAGTAATTTCTTCTAACAACCGGTTCTCCACACTGCTTAGAATGTTAACAACCGGTTCTAGCGAATAGGTGCGAACCTGTAGAATCCCACCCCTGCTTCAAAGTCTTAATGTAAAAGTTTTAATACTCCAAATTTATCTGGATCCTTAGTCCACTTACAATTTCCTAAAATCAAAATCTTATTTAGCTTTGTACTGTTTACTCCAGATTCTTTAAGTTCCTAAGCTTATAATTAATTCTTATTTTATTCAGGGTTGAAAATAAACTTGTTCATTGCAGACTTTTCAAACTTGTGATTCTGAAGGTCTCTAATAATTTTAAAATGATTAATAGGCAATTTCCAAAAGTGATTGCAAAGTGAGGTTTGCACATTTAAAAGGCTATTTAAGCAACTGTTTCAGCCCAATGGGATTGGTCCACCTCACTCGTTCTGGCAGGAGGGGCATGCTGCACCCCTCATGGGTAAACCGTAAGGAATTCCAGCCAGTGGGGTCCAGGAGAAGGGGCTTTTCTGTCATGGCTCCTGCCCTCTGGAACACTGTTTCCCTTGAGGTAAGATCTACATCTACCTTCTTGTCTTTCCCTAAGAGCCTCAAGACCTGGTGTGGCCAACTGGTCTGGTGCCCTGGTGGGGGCATTCCATATTACAGGCAGTTAGTGGATTAGGAAAAATATCCCACCTCCACCTCATAGTATCCTGGTTTTTAACTTATTTAATGTTTTAATGTTTGTACCTTTGTTCTTATGATGTTTGTAAGACACCCAGAGTCACTTCAGTGGCATATATAATAATAATAATAATAATAATAATAATAATAATAATAATAATAATAATAATAATAATAATAATAATAATAATAATAATAATAATAATAATACAATTGTGAGCAAATGGCTAATTCCTTAATTTTCTGGCAATTACTGTCCTTATGTCTCATTGTGTGAAGCAGCAATGGGTGAGCTCCCATCCTCACCTTACCTGGAGATCTTCCAACAAACTTGTCTACTTGCCAGTTCCTTGGTCTTTTCGATGGTCATTGGTTCTGCTTTTCCACAACTGTCTTCAATTCACCATATCACTCCTGAACGTTTTGATCCTCTTCACTTGTTTGATCACAAAATACACATCTTTGGTAACTGTCATTAGAAAAACAGTAAAATATCTGAGTCATATTTTTATGCATAAACTGCTCTGATTCTAACCAATTAGTCATTTCAGGGCATCTTATTTTATAACATAAATGTTAAATAAATACATAAATACATTTATTTTGGTTAAATATCATTATTAAATTAAATGTTATAACATCAAGTGAAGTGAAAGTTTTCCTGGAAAATTAAGTATTAAGTATATGCAGTAAACGTGTTGATCTCTAAAGTTTAACTTCTAAGAAAACTATTTCTATCTGGGCTAAAAAGTAAAGTACTTGTGCATTTCTGAGACAAAATCAACTTACCCTCATTGCATGAAGAAATATTATTATATGCTAAGAAAAGACTCTTTAACAATAAACATTTCTCCTGTACATAGTCATTTATACCCTTAATAAAACACAAGTCAAGAACTGGTTGTCTGCTCCCAGGACCTTTGACAGCTCAAGGAAGAAACAAGGTGCAGTAACCACAACCACTGCATGAGAACCAGTTTGGTCTAGTGGTGAAGACACCAGGCTAGAAACCAGAAGACCATAACCTCTAGCCCCACCTTAGGCATGAAAGCCAGTGGGTGACTTTAGGCCAGTCACTCTGTCTCAGCCCAACTCCCTTCACTGGGTTGTTGTGGGGAAAACAGGAGGAGGAAGGAGTATTATGTATGTTCACGACCTTGAGTTATTTATAAAAATAATGAGGGCAGGATATAAATAAATAATAAATAAATGTTAGGAGTTTTTCTGAATTTTTAATGGATGAAATGACGCTTAAAACCATTTAGTCTCCTATTTAGAGCTACTAGAAACAGACTGAAAGAATATAACAACAAGAGGTAGCAAGATACTAAAGGTGCAATCTAGTGATCAGCTGTTTTTTTGCAGCCTAGACCTACTAATTCTTTCTGAGCTCCTTTCAACACCCCCAACATAAAATAAGACTTTCTTTTTGTTTTCAGTTTTCAGTTAGAGTTCTAATTTAATTTGTGGTGTGTGTGTGTGTGTGTGTGTGTGTGAAAGAGAGCGGGGGGAGATATGACCTGACACCCCTCTTTTTCCTTGAGTTTCTTTATCTACCTGGAGGTTTTAATGTTGCAAAATTAATGAAATATATTAACTACCCGAAACAAAAGTTTTCTTCCAAACTTTCTCAACACACCACTTTTCATAAGTTAAATATCTATTCCCACATGCATTGATTACATTATGTTGAAAAGGATAAGATGCTTTAAATGTTTTTTTTTCCTAATAGAAAGCAAACCAAAACAAAGGTTACTGGTATCAATTTAACAAGTTTAAATTGTAAAGAACATTATTTTAGACTAGTGGTCACCAACCGGTGGGCCGGGGACGACTGGTGGTCCACAAGAAAATTTTGGTGGTCCGCAGAGAAATGTCACCCCCAAAGCAGTTAATCCAGGCTGCTTCTGCTTTTTCTGCAGAGACCCTGGGAAAATCCCCCCAAAAAAGTCTGCAGGAAACCCCCACCCACCCCATTTTCCTAGCAATTGATAGTTCTTTTATTGGGATCGCAGGATACTGTCTCCTCCCCGCCCAAGAATGGAGCTGAAAAGCAGGTTAGAAATATGGCTGCCTTGGAGGGGGTAGGGGTGTGTGAGGGACTTCTGTGTGTGAGATGGGGGGAACAAACATCACTGCCAGCCCTCCGAGGTTAGATCGGATCTCTCTCTGTCTCTCTCACCAACACCAACAAGCCACCGTCACTCAAAATTCGTATTAGTGGTCCGTGGGATTTAAAATTATGAGTTTGGTAGTCCCTGAGGTCCAAAAGGTTGGCGACCCTTGTTTTAGACAATTAAAAGGTGGAAATCTTTCTTTCAAGAATCGTTTTCTTCAAAGTCTACTATGTGTTTACTTAGATAAACATAAAACACTTCATGGAACCAATGCAATATCAGAGACCTCGTATGTAAATTCAGGATGCAGATGGCAATTCCTATTCTCAGAAATATATTTGGGGGTGCAAAAAGAATTCTCAAGCTTCATAAGCTGAATTTAATAGATTTTCAAAAATTGTGATGGTGTTTCTACACAAGGGTTTCCCACCAGTTTAAATGCAGCTCCAGATCACTTCTCCACATTTGAAGCTTATGGTAGAATATGGATCATTTGGCTTGTGTAACTGTTCTGGGCAAGGGTCCCAATTTCAGAGCCATGTTGCATTTTTTTTAGGGGAAAAAAAAGTACAAAGCTAATGTCAGCCTTCAAGATCTTCTGCTACTGCTTTGCATCTTTTGGCTGCCATAAGTAATGGGGGGAGGGGGGAATTGTCTGGGAAGAGAGCTGGAGGTGTTACATTCTTGTGTTGTGTAAATGAGGAGTTGGGGGGGAGTATAAATTCCTGCTTTTAGCTTTCCATTTCTCGCTTAGCTTTCTTTCCTTTGCGCAGCTGCAAATCCTTATCAAAATATGCCAAGGTCAATGGACAGAGGCCTCATCACCACCTGAAGATGTCCACATGATCATATCCAGAACTTTTAATTGGAAGAATCTTTTGAACTTTGGGAGGTGGGAACAATTCCATCACTTTGTATATGTGGTTTGCGCACCTAATTTCTCAGATTCAGAATTTTACCTGATGCTACCATTTCATTTTTCAGTAAAAGAATTCTTTTCTCTAAACTATGGAGTCTAAGTATTTCTTTCTTGGATTTTGAATGGAGCACAGATTGACAGCTAAGCATTATTCAACCTCTTCGTTTTCTTTCGTTTCTGCAATTGTTTGGCCACACTACCTTACATCAATTGTGAGTAATCCCTCCTCATATCATATCATAAAGATATGAAATCAAGGGAGCTAATTAGGGATTAGAGCAATTAGGGATTAGAGCTAAAGCATGAATGAATGATGCATAATCAATCAATGTTTATAAACGATGCGATGAAAAGTTGCAGGAACTAGGCAAGACTAATCCAGCAAAGAGAACTAAGGGTGACATGATCGCAGTCTTCCAATATTTGAGGTGCTACGATAGAGAGGAGGGGGTCTACCTATTCTTCAAAGTACCAGGAGAAAAAGCAACTGATGGAAGCTGATCAAGGAGAAATTCAACCTAGAATTAAGGAGACATTTCCTGACAATAAGAACAATTAATCAATGGAAGGTTCCCTCCCCTGGAAACTGTGGGTGCTCCATCACTGGAGGTTTTAAAGAAGAGATTGAACAGCTGTTTCTGTAGAATGAGATTGGTATGGGGTCTCCTTCTTGAGTATAGGGTTAGAATAGAAGAACTCCATTCTGTTGTTCTGTATTCTAATAGAGCAAATGTATGATTGTAGGTGGAAAATGCAGGGAAGGTGGAAATTTCAGGGAAGCAGAAATCTAGTCTTGGAGATGGCTGGCTCTCTTTTCCTGGAAGCAGGAAAACCATGGTGCTTGGACAACACAACTTCTAAGCTCTCTTCTAGTTCTGTGATTCTATGGTTCAGTACAATAGCAATAGCATTTAGCCTTATATATACCATCCCATAGCGCATTACAACACTCTCTGGGCAGTTTACAAGGTAGAAGCATTATTTTCATATTGCCTCCAACAGTCTGGAAACTGTTTTACAGACTTCAGAAGGATGGAAGGCTAAGTCAACCTTGAGCCCATTAGGATCAAACTCCAGGCTTTGGGCAGAGTTTGCCTGCAATACTGCACTTTAACCACTGTGCCTCTGGCATACAGGAAGCATGCTGAAGTTAACATCAAAGTACATTTAAAGTTGTTTTCCTGGAATCTGGGTTCAATCCCACAAAACACTCTACAGACGTAGGGCCTTCTATTGCTAGAGCTAAATCTGTCTGAACCTACCATTTACCTGGAGACAGATGGGTTGCCATGTATTTAGAGAGCCAGGAGTTCTACAAAGATATCTTGGCTGCCAACTGTCATTAACTGCCAATTCTTCAATGTAGTCTGGCTGCCAATTGTTGCTCGTCATTTGGTTCACACTTCCGTGCTATCCAGGGTGCACCACAAGGAGGTGAACTAGCACCACAGCCCATCTGGCTCCCATAGCCACCCTGTCTGGCTCCCCATCTTGAGCCACATTGCATGATCGGCTCTGCAAGGGCAGGAGGCCTTGGTGAAGGAGTACAACAGAATTGTGAGGGGCCCACTTCTTCCTGTGCATGCTGATCTTCCTCATCTATCAGTTGGCAGGCTTGGGTCCAGGGGCACTCACTCAGCAGCTGACAGCTTTGACATCAGCGACCAGATACAGACAGTTGTGTGTATGGCCCTCCATGGAAGGTGCCAGGTTTTGGCCTTCCTCACTAGCATTAGTTGGCTCTGAGCAGGATCCTGCCCAGCATGGTGTCTACCAGGACTCATTGTTTGAGTGGGGTCTTGTCTCTGCCCCTTTAGGCCGTTGTGTCCGGGTGTCCATTGGGAGCTTGCACTGGCCCAGTGTCTGAATTTTTCAGCATGGACCGCCCTGTCCTTGTATGGCTGGGTGGACTGGACATTGACATTTGATCTACTATAAGTCCATGTATTTGCCATATGCTAAATAAACAAATAAACAAACAAACAAACCTGGAAAGGTGTATGCTTTGGAATCTTTACAAAAGAACTGGTACAAATTGTCACAGGATGCAAAGCCCAAACTCTTGTACCATGTATTTTACTGATTTTTTTAAATTGAGTGGCAGGATTTCTATCTTGTTTATTGTACTGTGCTATTTAATTTCTTGTTTTATTTTTATATTGTGAGCTTCTGGGATTGTTTGGGAGTTTGGCAGCACCTAAATCAAATAAAGAAACTTGACCAATCAATCCTTGATTTATGACAACAATTGGGACCATAAATTCTGTCACTAAGTGATATGGTTGTAAAGTGTGAAGTCATGTGACCATGTTACTTAGCTACGATAATCTTGGCATACCCCATTGTTATTATTAACCAAAACTCACTAGTCATTAGCTGAGGATCAGTAACAGACTTTGAAGAAATTTCTATAAAGGAAGAAAATGATTATTAAGATATCCCTTTCTTTTAGGGAATCCTGCAGGTTGACCAACCAAGAAGCCCTCAGCTGACCCCAACCAAGCCTTGATGAGGTTCATAAATCACATTTCCTTTATTCCACAATTTCCCAGTTGGACAATTGGATTTAGTGAGGGTCTTGGAGTCATGATAGAACATGGTTGCTTCAAGTGGTAGATTTTTTTTGGGGGGGGGGGAGATGGTAAGGTATTCCAATATATAACATCAGCACTCACCTTATGCTGACATTTAGCTTGCTTTTCATAGAGCCACTGGAGATGTTCTTCTATATCCAGCCTTGCTAATATTGTGACAATCCTTTAGTAGCTCAAGAGAACATCCAAACTTCTTACTTTATTTTAGATTTACCAGTCCCACTGTTTTCTATATCTGAAACTGGAGATGAGGAGATACCCTCTTATCTTTCAAACAGCAAAATGTTTTAGGGTACCCCTGAGGTTGGTTTTAAACTTCCCTGAGCTTTTAAGAGGAAGAGCAGACCATGGTTATAATTTATAACATGCTTATTGTTCTATCTATCCAAATTCATATTCTTTATAAAAAGCATTACTTTGATTATTACTTCCTGGGTTCATGTATTTCCTTGAGATTAATTTCCTCACAAATGTCTTACCTTGGTGACTATTAAGCATTTTCATTTTAGGATAATAATTATGGCAATGTTTACCTCAGGCTATTTCCACTAGAGTGCCGTGAGCATTTGCATGGAATTCACAGCTGAAATCTATCTCACCCTAGAGCCCCGCTGACAGCTTAATAATGTGACAAGTCTCAGGCATGGACAAGAATGCAGTTGGAGTTGGTCTGACCTGGAGTCTTCTAAACAGCCCAGAGTAACGATGGAATACTTGACAAATAACCTTTCCTTGGCTAGCCTGCTCAAATCCATCAGCTCTAACCAGGTGCCATGCAGAGGCCACATGCCACCATTAAAATGCTAAATGGAGTGGCATGGCCATCAAATGCTCTGAGAAGGGACATTGCAAGTTATTATGATTGTTATTAATAATGGCCCTCCATTGCATTCCTGAATATTTGTGCAGCACTAAATCACCTGGTTGCCCATTGGTGCTCCTGATAAATTAGAAGAGAAATACAAATTTAGGATAGCTGTCAAATCTGACTTTATACTAATGTATTGCAAAGCTTGAGGGAGGCACTGGTGAAGGGCAGAAATCAGCCAAGGGAAACAAAAGGAGAAGCGGAAAACAAAACACAGATATGAAAGTGACACATTGGGAGATGGCCACAGGCTGGTCTGCTGGTGCATGGGATTTAGTTACTGCTGCCATATGAGTGTATCATAGCCGGAATGGGTGAGCTTAAAATGGAAGTGATGACAGAGAGGTGCAATTTTCAGCATTTAGGTCATGGCATATGAGCACGTAGAGACCAATAAAGATCAGACAAATTCTGGTATTCCACCTCACAGGACATTGAAAGATTCCTCTTTCCCTATTAAAAATATCTGAACTGGGGAAGGAGCAAAGTTTGAATCTGAGCCAGCTGAATGAGGCTGCTAGGAGGCTGTCAGTAAATCCTGAGGTCATGAAGAATGTTAATTTAAGGTCATGCCTGTTGACATCCGTATCTGTAAAGGAATCCACAATCTTAGTCTACATGTCAACTGTTAATAAAAAACCTATCCTATAGCAACTAGTAAAGTTTTTTTTTAATGATGATGGTGGTGTGTATTTACCACTGTAACATTCCTCTCTTTTCTATTTCAGAATAGTTTGGCTTTGGCGATTATCCTGACAGGTCAAGGTTCCTACTTCCTAATAATTTAACGGTGGAATGGATTATGAAAGGAGATGGTGTCTGGATGTATTCAAGCAGTGACTGGAGACTGGACAGTTTTCTGTCAGAAATACTTAACAGAATATCTGAAATGAGCAGGGACCTGAAAACAGGTGCCTTGAATGGTCTCTTACAGCATCTCCTTCTATGAATTGACTCACTCCAAATGGCAAAGACAGCAACATTGTTAATTTGGTATGCATTGGAAAGAATGTGCATTCTCAAGCACCCCATTGTCATTTTGCCTATGCAAAACTGGAACTTTTATTTAAATGTTTGGTTGTTGTTGTTTTTTGCAATATACTGTAATATGTTAATTGTGTTATTTATTGTTAAATTAGATCCTAGAAAACTGAATGAGGTACTGTAATAGTTTCAGAAGAATGGGATTTTCATATTCAGTATCAAGATTCAGGTAGGGGGTGGAGGTTCCATTCAGCCTCTGGTTTTTTTTTTTTTGTGTCTTTTAATGATCCCTTAATCCCTTGTGGGGTAGAATAGGGGCAACCAAGTGGAGCTGAGTGTTTACTGCCTGGATGCCCTTCCTGTCACCAATGCAGAGTTCACAGCTGATATTTACTCATTGTGCCCAGAAAGAGAAATAACTGCCTCTACCTAGGATTGAACTCACAGCTTCCTGATTGTGAGGCGAGAGCCCTACCTCTAGGTCACTGTACCATTCCCATTCAGCCTCTGATGCTATGCAAAATATTAGATCCCCTTTGGAATGTTTCCAATGAATACATTTATTTCAGCATTTACTTCCTTGTTATACTGTATATTATTGACAGCTTTACACTTTGAGAATAAGAGTAGTTGTTTTACAGAGCAAGCCATGACTTCTTATTCTGAGCAGAAATCCACAAGGATGGTTTTACTTGACTGTTTTCACAAGAAAACACAAAAATTATCATGAATACATCAATTATCAAGAATATATCATGTAAAATATATCATGAAAAATATCGTGTAATATATCATGAAAAAACAGTTACTACCAACCTGCCTTCATTCGAGGACCTGTATATTGCATGAGTCAAAAAGAGGGTTGTGAAAATATTTACAGACCCCTCACATCCCGGACATAAACTGTTTCAACTCCTTCCCTCAAAACGACGCTATAGAGCATACACACCAGAACAACTAGACACAAGGACAGTTTTTTCCTGAAAGCCATCACTCACTAAACAAATAATTCCCTCAACACTGTTCAACTATTACAAAGTCTGCATTACTCTTACTATTAATCTTCTCATCACTCCTTATCACTTACCCCCTCCCACTTGTGACTGTATGACTGTAACTTTATACTTTTATTGTGGGAATAACTCTGACTCCAGTATTGAGTAATGATTAATCTAAGACCTTATACATACATGTCTGCCTAAAGGTCACCTAGATAAAACAAGGAAATTAAAAGTAAACACCAGAAACAATCATGCAGCTCAGACAATTGTAAATAATTCCATGTATTATGTTTAATTATTATCCACAATGTGAATGCTTACTATGTGTAAAATTCTCAATAAAAAGGGAGCACTAGAAATTGCTCTAGACTCCCATCCCGAGTTCACTCGCTTGTGTCTCATCCTTTCTGTGGGAGTCCACCACATTTTATTTAACTTTATACTTACTTGTATACTTACAATTTATATTGACTGTTTCCTAATATGATTGATTGCTTATTGTACCCTATGACTATCATTAAGTGTCGTATCTTATGATTCTCGACTCCTGATAAATGTATCTTTTCTTTTATGTATACTGAGAGTATTTGCACCAAGACAAATTCCTTGTGTCACACTTGGCCAATAAAAGTATTCTATTCTATTCTATTCTATTCTATTCTATTCTATTCTATTCTATTCTATTCTATTCTATTCTATCCTATTCTATTCTATTCTATTCTATCCTATCCTATTCTATTCTATTCTATTCTATTCTATGTAAGTATCTTAGATACTTACATCACAGAAAACATGAAGGGGAAGCCAAGTCAAGATTCTTTCAAAGGGGGAGCCAAGTTGAACAAGACTTCTTTACCTGCAGCAATAATTGTTGTTCTACATGATTGAAATGTCACCAAGGTTGTAGCCTCCTTGGGTAATCATACTGCTTTTAAAACATGCACCCCAAGAGCCATAACTCAGGAACATATACACTCTTGCAAAGTGTCTACATGGGGCTTGACAGAGTATTACCTGAAATTAGAATTACCTGAAATTTATGATGGATAGCCATAAGTTACACTTTGGTACCCCAGTGTGCTTTTGAAATAATTTGTAAACAAACGTAGCATCTACCTGCAACTAGAATTATTCTGGGATCAGGATGAGCTTTAGAAAGGATTACATTCATGTCTTGGGATGCTCCAAAGCCCCTTTTTGGATCTGAATCTGTACCACACAGTCTTAAATAGGATAACCACAATAGACTTATATTGATCTTTTCATTAACTCCATGCATTATACGGAAAGCAGAACCATTGAAAATACATCTGTAAAAAGTGTATTATTTCTTTGGGGGCCCTGCCAGTTTTATTTCTCAAACATCTACTTAAAATTTCTCTGCTGACCAAAAGGAGGTTAAAATACTTTCTGTCAGCACTAACTTACTGCTAAGAAGTGTGATGTAATGGCTAAGCCCTTTGGATTCACAATTCCTTGCCTAGATATAAAAGTGAAAAGTAATGTTGTCAAGGAAGAATCCTTTTTTTTTTTTAAAGAATTCCAGATGATCCAGTTTGATTTACTTAGTTTAATTTTTCACTTTTTTCCTAGAAAGAATCTCAACATACTATAATTTACTGCAAAAGGTAAATATTACTGGTGATAAAAACAGAAATGATTAAAGAATACTGGCAACTATTTGTTTAATATGAGAAAATAAACCCTTTTATTGAAATCATTTGGTATTAATCAGGAAAAGGGAAAGTATTATAAAAATCTCAGTTTTGGAAAGTTCTGTTTTATCTTTCAGTACATACATACAAATGTTGACACTTTAAATATAGTCCTTCCTTTTTGAGGATGGAAACAAATTTTATATTGTATATTTATTCAAAGCAAAATGAACTCAGCTGTTTTAAATGTAAAAATACATTGTTTTACCCTTGGATATCTTATTTTTAAATGTATTACTTACAGTAATGGAGATCTGTCAGATTATATAAACACATAGCAGTAATTTTAAAGGCAACTTGATAGTCCTTAAAACATCAATGATTGTGTTGTATCAGCAAGATCAAGCTATCCAGTAGCAAAATTACAATGTGAAACAATGACAGCAACAGGTTTATGGCAAGACTGGATTCCATGTAGCTTCCATGGCAATAATATGGAAGTTGTTTGCCATTGCTTTCTCTTGAGAAGTTTTTTTTTTTAAACAACCAGTCTAACCAACAGTTCAACCTGATCCTTCCTGGTTACTGAAGCCATTTATATTCAAATGTCGGAGTTACACCATCCTTTTCTTTATGCTATTGTCATTATGACTCTAAGACACAGAAATTGCCTAATATACACATCAGCAGGACACATTTTAAAAGCTCATCACATTTGGCCTAGTTCATCTGATATGCAAATAAGATTGGTCAATTCCTAACTTTCTGGCTGTTAATAGAGCTTCAAAAGCTGTAAGCTACCCAAAGCTGTAAGATCTCATTTTATTTTCTCTGTTGATCAGTAACCATTTTTTCTTATCAGACAAAATACAAAGGGTAATTTAGACATGACAATGTGTATATTATTATAGCACAAATGCATTACCTATTCCAGATCAGAAGCATATATTTCACTTAAAAGGAAACATTATACACAGATTATTCTACATTATACACTTTCATACATTTATTATACACAAAAGTATTCCACTTTTAGCTCTTGATTTCTTTCTTAAGTTCAGAATACATTTCTCAGGACATAATTTTGCTTATTCCTTCTAAAAATAACTCCTAGCAAAACTATCAGACACAATTTTACAACCAATAATATAAATATTTCAATTTCCCAGATTTTTCCCCAATCATATTTACTTGTAGGCATTATATACACAAGCTGCTGTTTCAGTGGAAAATGATAGCCAACAGAGACAAGTCTATATCAGCTACAAAAATATTTTCCATTATTAACCACAGAAGTTAATTTCCCCATACTAAATTCCACCCATCTCCCTTTTTTTAAACCTCCAAGTTTAATGCATGCTCCTTTTATGCTTTTTGTGTTGTTACAAAATAGGGTTGTGCCGTTTTAAAAATTGAAAAATATGATTGGTGCCAAGTACTGTGTATCACTTTAGAACCAGACCAACTTAATATTGAAAGCATAGGTTATCTCTGGTTGCCTGGCAGCCAATTTGCAGCACTTTCTAAATAACATTTTATAATGGTCTACAATAAATAGGTACCACTTATTACTATAAACAGGTATCACTTCAGTGGAAAGATAACACCGTTCCGTGATGTCATGCTGGCCACATGATCATGGAAATGTCTTTGGACTGTGCAGATTTAGTGGCCTTGAAACAGAGATGAGCACTGCCCCCTACAGTTGGCAATGACTAGCAGAGTAAAATCTGCAGGGACTCATTTACTTTTAAAGGTCTACAGTAGCAAATGTTTCATATACATTGGCAGCAAGGACATCTGGAAGTTTTTCTAGGGCAACCTGTTTGGTATTGCCCAGCAGTTTTCATTAGAGTTTGGCTCACAGGTTCCAAATTAACAACAACAAATACTCCTATGCTTAAGTGGCTATTAAGAGAGAAAATTAGATTAGTAAATCGTATTTTTAAAAGTCCAGAATCTCTGAAAATAGGATTGAAAATTTCTAATTTTGAGTGTGCTCGCAATTATTTTTTCTATTAGTATAAAAGAATGTCAGATATATTACACTGAAATGACATTTTTTTTTTTCAAGCTAGAATATCTGTTAAACAACATTTAACATTTCTTGACCAATTCCTCCATATAGCTTAGTTTTGTTCTAGGACACACACAAAAAGTGTACAAGTAAAATGAAGTAATTATTGTCCTAAGAATATATTTAATAATTTTTACCATTGTTCAAAGTTTGCCAAGCACTTAAAAGCCAACCCTCCTCATATTTTGAAAACAGAATATTGACCTCCCTTTCCTAAGACCGGCTGAAAGGCTAGAATACAACCACCGTCCCTGCCTATTTTTCTCTTCTTTTTTGCATATATATTCCCATTTAATGTATTCACAACATGTATATCTCTTATACTTATTATCTTGTAAACAATTGGCAAATCAAATAAATAAATAAATAAATAAAATAAATATCAATTTAAGGTGAGAAATGAATAAAACCATATTAATTGTGTAACCTCTAAGAAGATATCTAAGATATACTAGGATTATTCATATTTCATACCCCGAGGTAGGAAAATCATGTTATAAAAGTTATTCTCCCCCTTTTAAACAAAATGGACAGAAATATCCACTTCCTGAACAAAATATATTCTACTTTGCTTCACATTAATAAGGGAGATTCCCTTCCCCCCCAATATTTACCAATCACAATACATTGGTTTTGTCTTCTATCTATCATATATTTTGTTTTACAGCCATTAATATTTTTTCATGTTGTTTGTGGAGATATGTGAAGTAGAGCAGAGGTCCCCAACCCCCAGTCCACAGACTGGCACCAGTCCATGGCATTCCAGAAACTGAGCCACACAAGCAGGATACAAGCAACACGTGAAAACACCCCCCCTACGGTCCACAGAAAAGCCTCTCTCCGTGGAATTGGTCCCTGGTGCCCAAAAGGTAGGGGCCGCAGGAAGTAGAGAATAATCCAAATCTCTCCCATGCTGAATGCTACAGATAATATAATTTGTGAATGGGGTAGGTTCCTTTCTTAAAATGTACACAAAACCTAATACAATACTCAGGTTGAGTTTTTAAAGTGCCCTAAACTACATCTAATATGTAATATATTTAATAGCATATTAATTATAATATGTAAAAATATTTATCCTGCTACTTACAAACACATCTCTCTATAATGTGGTTTGGGTTGTTCATTTTACTAAAACCTTTCCATAATATATGATCTACAAAACAGCTCTTAGCTCATAAGTATCTTGTATGACTATCCTTCCAAAATTAGGAAAAAAATTCTAAAAAAAAACTCAGGCTTTCTGGAACAACAGTTTCTTGCTGAGTCAGACATGAAGCTTCAAATATATCTATTTTTTTCTAACTAAGAATGAAGCCCCATCAGAGCTAGTCTCATTTGTTGTGGACAAAGAAACTTCTTTTTATAGAAAACTGGTTACTTTTCCTTGCTGGTGGTAAGTTCTCCTCTAATCATACTTTATTTTTCATATCATATTTTGATAAGGGATCTGTGATCAGGAAAATTAATAGAGACCAGTATAATTCTGCTTTACGCAAGATTTTGCTATATTATTTATGTAATAATTAATTACTGACTTTGATTAACAATTTCTAGCATATCTAGTATGACCTTTTGTTGTTACAGCATAGTTTGAAAGTGAAAAATCTAACATTAGTAATATTCTTCGTGTACATACAGTTCTTTCCTCCACCTATGGATTCATATTTAACTTTTGACTACATCTTCCAATTCTGGATGATTCATTGTAATCATTGTTATCAAAAATTTCAAGTATTTGGATTCACTGAATATCTCTTGAAATGATTTATAAAAAACATAATCTTGTTGATGCAAATATTATTCAAGAAGATTAAAAATTGAGGCTGTATGAGAAATGTATTTCCTACATTTTAGACGACCATATTCTCACAGAAGAATTTATTGAATGAGAGTAAATTATTGATGCAAACTAATTTAATGTCAACTCAGTGAATGATACCACAACTATTGAGAATCTCAAATTGTGGGAAAGAACCAGGCTCAGGTGGAGCCTTCATAGTTTTTAAACTGTTTTTCTTCACAATTAACAGAGAATGACAGGAATCCTAATAGTCTTATGATAATATAATTGGAGAGTATGAGATCATAATCCTCCAAATGTTATCTGACAGTAAGCCCCAATGAACTAGTTAGATTCTACTTTTTAGTAGATATACATAACATATATCATAAAATTCATTCAGAAACAAGTCACATTGGCTGTATCCAAATATTGTATTAAGCCATTAGAAGGAAATTGGAAATTGGAGTTACTGAGTCAAAAAATAAATATAGCTTCATGGATTCTCCAAATATACATACAATATAAGAAAAATGCAAATCACTAGAAAGCTCTTCCAATCTTGAGACTGCATACTTTCAGGAATTCAACATCCTTAAAAAAAATCAAATAGTCTTATGCCACCCTAAAAATCAACAGATTTATTACACTAACGTTTTCATTGACTGTAGTTCACTTTTCCAGATGTGGCTGAAGTGGACTGTAGTCCACAAAAAACATATGTTATAACACATATGTCAGTCTTTAAGACACCGACATATCCTTTTATTGTTGTTACTGTGATGGGCTATAGCTACCCTACAGAAACCCTTGCAAAAGGTGTTTACCATAGAACTTGTTTCAAATTCCTTAAAATGTTATGGCCCGGCTTTTTAGATATCCTCAACAGCTCAAGTACTCCATCAGAAAAAGGTGTCCACTGGCAGTTTTTAAACTAATACAAAAACAGGGATCAATGTGGATCCCAGTTAGGAATGAAATACTGTGTGAAGTTCTGATGTCTTTGAAACAAATATCTAAGAAATGTTTGGCTACAATTGACATTTTTACAGACATTTGGTCTGCATTTTCTGAAACATCAGTGATTAAATCCATATTGTTGGCTACTTTCCCCTCTGATCTGCATCTTTCTTTACATCTTGTGAGAAATTTATGAACAAAGTTATTGTTAATCCATACTGTCTGTCTCACCATTTAGATTCTTTTCAACAATCTTACTTTGCCAATATAGATAAACAATCTTCAGCGGGATTAACACATACTACTTCACATTTACAATGGAAAGGAAAAGAAAGGAAACAAGAACCTCTAGTTCTGTTTGATGTCAATCAGAAGCTGAAAATATACTACACATGCTAGAAATATGTAGATTTCCTCAATTACTATCTAAGCCTTCAGAGTATAATGAATTAAGTGGCTATTTTCAAGAAAGCTGGTTCCTCATAAAATTAGCATAAATTCATATGTTAATAGCTTGCTTTAATAAAGGAGAAAAATATGAAAATAGTATACAGGGTATTAGCATGTTACCTTATTTTTTATCAGATCTCAAATCAAAGCACTAAAAAACTATAGTATTCAGTATCTGAATTACAGAAGCCATGGTTTCCTTAATTGTAGGGAGGCATTGCAGTATCTGTTTACTAAATACAGTACATACTACAGCCAGTTCTGTCTTAGTGTATAAGATTAGGATCTTAGCCTAAAACAACATAACATGTACATTGAGCCTTTAGTTTTTGAAACAGGATGATTGTAACATACTTGCTATTAAAAGTTTTTAAAAAAGCACCCCTCTCAACTATCAATTATCATTTCATTTGTCTCACCTGCCAAAGGAATAATATTCACACTTTTTAGTATGTGTATGCTTCCTCAGCAACTATATACCTAGCAGTTCCATGTTCTTCATACTAAACTTGTGAAACTACAATACATAGTTGTTCTCCTCATTCCAATACATTTGATGCAGGGATGAGATGAGATAGCGAAGCAGTCAGTTTTCAGGAATATTAACATTTCTTGCTCGGTGGATAAATCTGGGGAAATAGCTAAATAAAGAGAACCAGGTGGACAATAACTTATGTATCAAGGAAGAAAGCTTTGACATTGGAGGAAGAGGAGAATAATAGCTAGGAAGTGAGAGAATTTGAGGATTTGGTAGAAACCTTTTGGGCCACTTCACTACATGATATATTTAGATTTCTGATAGAGAACAAGGAAGTCGTATGTAAAGTAAAAAGTAAAAAGATGATCAGATGTTTTACAGATTTCAGAATTCCTTGTATCAGTAGCCAATTGTATGATAAATGGCAAGGCAAAGCTATTAAGTTCAGCATAGGGAGGGCTGCTTCCAAGAAGTAATGAAGAACATTTCTAAATTATAGCTAAGATAATAAGCATTCCTTCCAAGGCTAAAAGAGCTTTTTTTTCCTTCCCAGAAAGCCTTAGAATGAAGTTGAGGAACTTCTGACCCACAGCATGACACCTGCAATTCTTACCTATGTTAGTGAATGTGAAGTTGAGAGTCCAATAACATCTGGGGGGGGAAAGGGGATATAAGTTCCCCAGCTTCTAATTTAGCCAAGGACTCTGTGAATGAAAGTAACTCTTTTCTGCCTGAGAGTCATTTTTGAGGATTGTCCTCCAAAGAACTAAAGGGTCTTCAAAGAGAACTTCAGAGACAGGAGGAAATACAGATTCCACATTGGAAGGAAGTTTTTGTGTCTTGTATGAGAGTTCCTGAGACTGACAGCAAGAATGAGTAAAACAAGTCATTACTATAACACAGGCATGGGTGGGATTCTACAGGTTCGCACCTATTCATTAGAACCGGTTGTTAACATTCTAAGCAGTTCGGAGAACCGGTTGTTAGAAGAAATTACTGGCCTAATCCTGTAAGGAAGGCAGGAAGGAAACATTCTGGTGTTGCTTACAGAAACTGCCTCTCCATTAACTCTTATTACATTCTTGGCAGGACTGGACTTCCTGTCTCTGGAACTTCTCTGGAGTTTGTTCCCCACCTTTGATGGTACTTTGCTTGTGTGGAGTGACCATTCAAAGTTACAATGGCACTGAAAAAAAGTGACTTATAACTATTTTTCACACTTATGACTATTGCAGCATCCCCACAGTCATGAGAGGCCAGGCGAGGAGATGTGTGCCTCGATGTGAGTGATGTTGAGTTGGCCACGCCCAGCCAGTCACATGACCACCAAGCCATGCCCACCAACTAAGCCACGCCCACAGAACCAGATGTTAAAAAAATTGAATCCCACTCCTGAACACAGGGTTATTTATTGCATGATAGGTAGGCAAAGTCTAGTACAGAGCTAACTATATGCTATCAGAATTTGGGGAAGAAGGAAGTTATCTGAGATTAGCAATATTTTAAATCAACAGGCAGGATAATAGACAAAGAGGGGTCCAGAGAAATTCTCTACATTGAAAGGTTGTGAAGTACTCAGGAATCAATGGCACTGACATTACATTTTAATCCTCTGCTTGTTTTTTCAGCTTTTAGTGTTGAAGCAAAGAATCAGTTTTAATTCCATTCAAAGGGGAGCTGATTCACACATTAATATAATTGATTCCTTATCATTTGATTGTACATGGAGAAATGTGAACTTTTGGGACTGAATTTTCTTGATAACAAGTGAAATGAGAATTATAACTATGCAAATTAATTTGTGTTGTCTCAATTCATACATGCAAGTCTTCACTTGATATTACAACTATTGAGCTATTAGCTCTAAGTTTATTCGCAATAGCCTAACTGGTCAGCAGTTTTAGAAGTGAAGGCTAGCATTAAAAAAAAGAGAGAAATATCAATATCACTCTTCTTTACATAAAAACAGGCCATGTTTATTATATATAGGATCATCTGTTTTTGAATGCTGATTTGGAAAATATTTCATATATTTAAAGAAGAAATAATTCCAGCCTGCTTTCTCTTCTCTTTTACGCGAATAGATTTTTGTGATCTCACTAGACTTTTCTGGCTATTACTTGCATTTTCTGAGCCAGCTGATTTCTCAGCAATGTTTTAAAATCAGGAACCATTGCTTTCTAGTCTAACCTGTCTTTAATTTGTCTATTCAGAAGGAAAACTGGAGAGTTTATGGACTTTCAAAAGAGGAATTACAAAGTTCAATGAAAACAAATGCTGGATATAAACAAAGGATACAACACAGTTTTATTTTTTGCAGCCAAGATTTTGGATTCCAAATCATTTTAGATTCCAGTGGAAGTTCATTGCAATCAATGGTAGGTATGTGAGAACTGCATCAGAGCGCATGGAGAGGCTGATGAAATCTATATTGTCTTAGATTGCTTACATTCTGAACATAGCTGCAGGGTTATTTCTGCAGCTACTTTTAAAAGAAAAATATTTTTGAATTCTTGTATGTTTCAAGGAAAAACTTTTACTGTGGCAGCTCCCTGACTTAATAGAATTTATGGATGTCACCATCAGGTCCTTATTATACCTTTCCCACTCACACTACTTTTTGTAGTCTCTATCTTATTTTTGCTTTCCACAGAAATATCACTTAAGCAAGACAAGCTGAAGTAGCTATATATTATGTTTTGCTGCTAGTCCACAGAGTCACCCTCAGGAGGCATCACTTTTTGAGAGTTGAAGGTTGTGAGCTCCAGAATGCTCCTTGAGATTTAAGATCAGGTTCCTAGTTTTCTATACCACTTCACTTCACTTTATTTGAGCCTGGTCTCAAATAAAGATTTTACAAACAAAAATCTTCCTTTGTTTTTATGGCTTAAAGAAAATAATAGAAAATTTGAACGTCTCCTTTATTGAAGTTAAAAGAGTGCAACTGGATGTTGTCCAACTTAGTTGGCAGTCCTGCTATATCATATTCATTTTTTTTTCTTGCAAGTGCCAAAAGAATATGAACTCAACCTCTACATTTCATTACAAAAAAATACAGTGGTGAGCAATTGACAGAACAAAGCAGTCATTGTCTTAAAGCACAAATCTTTCTGCAAAGACTGCATGTATTACAAAATAACAAAGTTCAGAACATTAGTGAGATTTTAAGATTATCTAGATTCCTGTTCCTGTATCACTCCTTCTAACACCTGCCTCCCCCCGCCAGTCATAAAGACACATAATTTTTTAAATCACTATTTCAATGCTTCCATCTTCTGCATGGGAGAAAATGAGATACACGAACCTCTCTATTTTTAATATTCACTCAGGTTTGGTCAGTGGCATTTTCTTACTTTTACCCAAACCTAAGTAGTAAAATTCTACTTCCAAATAGGACTTCCAGCCTTTCTTTTAAACCTGTAAGGATGAGCAGCATGAACCACATTAGATACACTTGGGTTATGATCCCCATTATATTTAAGATTTAAAAGCTTCCACTGAGCTTTAGGCCCTGCTATCTGAGTGGATGGAATAGGTTTTGGAAGGCCTTAAATTATGCTAAATAGTCCTAAAGGCGACACTCTGCTTAAGATACATTTTCTTACAGTCATCCGTATTTTGCCTCCAAATTTAAACTCCTCAACCCTAATTGCAGCATACAGTATTTTCAGATAGATCATAATTAGAAATAAGGCAAAATTATATTTTATATTTACCTTTCAATTTTTAGCCCAAGTATATGAATGAAACCAAATGATATCAGTGGACCATATAACATTTGTTCCAGTTTATTGGTAAAGATTTCAGAAATGTCTTCTCCTGTCCTACATTTTCTGTAAGAAAAGGGAAGGTCCCCCCCCCTAGCTCCAAGTACTCCTACCAAATCATAAATTATAAAACATAATAATTTGGAGTTGTGCTTTCTCTATTCCACATTGTCTTCACCCAGTATTTCATCAGTGAAATATTGATCAAGATGCATCCAGAAAAGTGATCAATTTCGTCAAAGTTATCCAACTTTCATACATATATAGTTGAAGGCCTTCATGGAGAAGCATCTATAAAACAGGAATTCTCTGGAGAAATGGACCTTGCTGATTCTGATTAAGATTTGCAAAGCTACTTCTTAGCTACTTCTGCATAAGCTATTTCAATCTCTTTGTCTGCAGGACAAGTGTTGATGAATTCATCCCGAGCATAAGCATTGTTCAGGTATTGCCACAGTCTTGTCATTTCTGCTGGGAATTCATAATTTCGATATTTCTTTGTTACAATCTAAAATGAAAATGGAGAGTTTTAGGATTTATAAATATTATTGATTTTATTAGACACAAAAGAAAGGAAATAACATTTTACAATGGCATTGTTGAGCTTGATACAAGAGTAGGGTTTTTTGTCATGGAATATGCTTATTTTTGTTTAAAGTTGTTACTTATGGTTTTATATGTTTATATCTTGGGTTTTAACTTGTTTTTTGTTAGATTATTATGAGCTGCCCAGAATAACTTGAGAGATGGGCAGCTATAAAAATACACATGTATGCATGCATACATACATACATACATACATACATACATACATACATACATACATACATACTATAGATAAAGAATGAAAGCCAGTTTGTTGTAATGTTTAAGAAATCAGACTAGAAAATGAAAAATTGTGAATTCTGTCTCTGCGTTAAGTATCCACCCAGCTAGATGACTTTGGATTGTTGCTCTCTCTCAGCCCAAGGCAGGAGACAATGGCAATCCACTTCAAGAAATATTGTCTAGAACAGGGGTCGCCAACCTTTTGAACCCTCAGGGACCACCAAACTCATAATTTTAGATCCCAGGGACCACTAACTGGTTCTGTGGGTGTGGCCTAATTTGTGGGTGTGGCTTGGTGGTCATGTGACTGGTTGGGCATGGCTTGTATATAAATATAAGTATTTATATAAATATTGAATTTTTTATAAAGAAAAAGCAACTTTTACCCAAAATCAGGCAAAGCAGGCAGATTGAGTTGCTCACAGAATAACAGATTCATTCACAGATCTATCTGCCATTGGCTAGCTCAGTCTGTCACATAAAATTTGCTAGCAAGCAAACTCACAAAATTAACTCACAACACACCATGCATGTAAATATTGAATTTTTTATTTTTTAAAAAAGCAACCTTTACCCAAAATCAGGCAAAGCAGGCAGATTGAGTTGCTCACAGAATCACAGATTCATTCAGAGAACGATCTATCTATCTGCCATCAGCTAGCTCAATCTCTCTCAAATTTGCTTGCCGTGAGTCTGCACTGAATTTGCTTGCAAGCAAACCTTCAGTCCTAAGGGAGGTTCAGCTGTGCTGAGCCGAAGATCTAAAGACTAGCTAGAAAGCAATAAATCCAACCATTTCCTGCTTCCTAGCTAATCTAAATCTCCTGGCACAGCAGAACAGCTGATGGTCGGAAAAAATAAAAATAGTAATTTAGCAGGCAAGTTTACCAGGTAAGGAGTGAGTGGGCGGGGAGAGTTCCTGCTGGCCATGTGGGTGGTGCAGTCTTGTGTTTCTGCTCAGCCTGGATTAATTGCTTTGAGGGGGTGCTCTGGGGGTGAGATTTCTCTGCAGCCCACCAAAATTTTCTCATGGCCCACCGGTTGGCCCACTGGTTGGCAGCTGCTGGTCTAGAAAACTATGAGGATTCATCCAAGCAGTCTCCAAATATCAACACTGGCAGAAAGACACACATACACCCAAAAAGGGGAAATAGAAAACATGCACCTCATGCTTGCACATGAGATGTGCAGGACTGGTGGCACAGCAATGCTTTCACTACTTAGATGAAACACTAACAATACAATAAGTTAGAAACTGTAAGACTAACTGTAGACACCAATGTATTAATTTCGACGGAAAGGAACTAAATCAGGAGAGAGATAAGTATATGCCTAATTCTGCCAATAGAGGCCAGTAAGCCTTCAGGAATCTTAACCAATAGTTTCAAATCAAATTAGCTAAATGATAATAGTATTAATTGTCTCTGGTATATATAATTAGCTTTATGGAAACCTTAGCAATTAGAAAATACGTTTAGATAGCTTGGTTTACCTTACATAATTTATCTTCCTGAACAGCATGAGGAGGTGTCTGTGCTAAATTTATTTGCCAAAGATCAATGTTAATTAGATGCCTTTTACAGAATCTGAAGTACCTTCTGCCCTATTTACGTCTTTACACTATAATTTTTTTTAAATATGTATAATATGACAGCAAAATGATAACCATGGTCCTGTATAATTTAAAGTAAACAGGTTTTGCCAATTATTGTGCATCCTGTTTTCTTTGACATGCCTCCATCTGCCACTACTGTCTAACATGTGGGAAAATGCATAATTTTTACAGTAACTTTTATGTCTTCATTCACTCATCTTTTTTTTCTCTCTCCTAAATTTCAGAAAGAAAATGTTTCACCCATAGGATGCTTTGGAGCCTTTGACTTATCATTCACTGAAAAAAGCCTGAATGTGACCTTTGGCTAGCATGAAGCCAAGCCTCCCTCAAATTTGACTTCTTCCAGATGTGTTGACTTCAAGTTACAGAATCCTCAATAAGGTCATGCTGGCTGAGAAATTATTGGCATTGGTGTTCACACATCTGGAGGACAGCTAGTTGAGGAAGCATCCTTTAGCTATGCCAGAATGTTCGGCATGGCTTTCTATTTTAGTCTAGAATCTGCCATAAACTCCTGTAAAGAAAGGTGTTCAGAGATTTTTCAAATTTGTACATCCTGGAACGGTTGTTTTAGTCACATGTAAAAATATATCTAACTTGGGAAAATACACTTAACTTCTGAAGCTATATGAATTATGAAACCAATACTTTCCAGGATGTGTCAGAAGGGATGTAGAATGATAGAGGTGGAAGGGGCCACTTAAGATATCGTCTATTCTTGTGCAAGGATTCAAATTAAAGCATCTGTAACAAATGACTGTCTGTTATATCTGTTTCAGTACATGCATTGAAAGGGAGCCCCTTGCCTCTCTGAGTAATTAGTTCTATTATTAATTGCTCTTGCTGTCAGAAAATGTTTGCTACACTCTTCCATTACTTGAAGAATGGTGCTCTATTCCCACATAATATTCTATTCTCAAAACTAAATATTCCAGTTCTTTCATTTTCTCTTCATAGGATTTGGCTTCTAGTCCAATGATCATCCTGTTCTTATCCATATTTTCCATATTAGGGATGAAGAAATGTCCCATGAAAGAGTACAAAGCTTACTTGTAATTCTTCTGTCTGACCATTCTGATTTTAAGATTATAATAAAGATTTAAGATGAAAAACTATCCTTTTCCTATTTCCCTGAACTTGTTGCAAATTTATTGGCACTTTTTAAAGAATAGGAGCCAAAACACTTACAATATTTGAGGTAGACTCTGACCACCTTAAATATTACAGTGCCACTTCAAATACTGAAGTACCAAACTTATTTCCTAAGATGTGAAACCTAATTTTTTTCAGATATCTCACACTATTGACTCACATGCAGTTTAGAAGTAAAATCCCCTTTAAGTCAAGCTTAAATTAAAAAAAGACTACTTGAGTAAGATTTGAGTAGATTGGCAGGCAGTATTGGAGCCAATTGGAGATCTATTTTTGTTGTTTGAAAATCTTAAGCAAGACTAAGAGTTATACACCTGGTTTCATCAGTCTTACTTCAGTATGTTTGGGTAGTACCTTGATGAATGAAGTTGCTATATGTTTATAGGTTCTTCAACTCATTCAAAGGAAACCTAATTATCTATGTTAGTTTATTCTGAACTTCTCTCTCCTAACAGAAGTGGGAAACGTAGTATAAATGGATCTTAGTAGCAACCAACTACTGTTGGTATTTGAGTTTCAGGTCTATCATGGATATGAGAGCATTTCACCTTGGCAACATGAAGCTTGGGCAGGAGATTACAGTCTGCAAGGGTCAGCTCCTCCCCATCAAGAAACTTGCGTTTTGACACTCTTTCCTCTTCAGTGTTGCTTGTGTCTATCTCTTCAGGCAAAGGATTTCTCAGATAGTCATCCAGTTTCTTCAAAGCCTTTGTTAACCCTCTCTCAAGACCTTAATAATTAGAAAGAAGATGTGGTTAAATCAACTGTATACTTAAATCTGGAGAAAGGTATGAATCAGAATGATGACAATGCCTGTAATATTAGAGTGGCCTAACCTATAAACATCCACACTATTAGCAGTATTTTTGGATTGCCAAGGACTGAAAATAGAACACATCAAAGTAACTTACAAAAATATAAAACATATTGACTATGGAACTTTGTTTTTTTTTAAAAAAAGTAAATCAAATTCAGGTCAAAACAAGATAAAAATTAATCAGATTGGATGAGAAAAACATACATAAACAATACTATTTTACTTACTTTATTAGAGGCCAGAGGCCAAAAACTGTACATAAGAAGCACGTTACAAAGGAAAATTAGTGATTAACTCTACAAATGCTCTATATCATATAGACCTGTAAGAGTCAGATCCCAAGATTTTTAGTAGAAATTCCAACTGAGCAGAACTTGACTGAATTATAGTTAACAGGAAACTTACTGTATATCTTCTTTGCAGTATTAAACAATATTATGTGAAACCTTGATTGTCCAAGGCTATAATGGTTCTGGAAGTAAAATTCTATGAATCTATCTGGTGATAATCACAGTATATGGAAGATTGTGATTTGAAATGTAAAAACAGTAAATGGTAAAGAGCATTAAATTAATACATGTCATGAAAAAGACAGAAATCAGATTAGGAATTCAGAGTTTGATAACAATTGTATGTTGTTAATGAGTGATGATAATGGAAAATCCAAAAATTAGTTTTGAGGAAACCTGTTCAATATTTTGAATAAACCCCAGGAAAAAAAATGAGAAATTAGAGAAAAAATGATTCTGTTATATGAAATCCCCCTATAATAGACAGGAATGAGAAAGAGTGTGCAAATTGGGCTATTTGGAGAACTAAGAATGAATACAAATGATGATTGGGACAATTTGCTTAGGAAATGGTTTGTAATTTTCAAATATAAGCATAAATCTGTTAATACATATATGGCAAAGGAATATAAATATAAAAGCATGATTGATTGATTTATGGTTGAAGACTAAGAGAATTGGTGAGGAAAAAAACAGGAGCCATAAAGTTTCTGAATGTGGAGTATACCATTTTGTTAAACTTGCAAGATTTTGGATCCTGGGAAGAGAATTTCTTTTAAAAAATGAATGATACTAGATTGCAAACAGAGCTATTGCAAGAAAAGGGAGTCTTGAATGAAAAGTATCAAAAGATAGACCAATCTCTCAACATAATACAAAGTAGAATAAAGAATAAAGATAAATAGATGTAGAAGCTACTGGGAACAAAATGCTATTCGGGTGGTCCTCAACTTACAACTGTTCATTTAACAATGGCTCAGTTTAGGACAGCCTTTGAAAAAGTGACTTACAACCTGTCCTCAAAGTTATGTCCATAGCACCTTCCCAGTCAGCTTCTGACAATTTATTGGATTGAATTGAACTTTAATTAGCTAAGTGATTTGCTTCACAACCACAGTAAAAATAGTGATAAAATCTGGTTCACTAACACAACGACTCACTTAATAACTGTATCACTTAGCAACCAAAATTCCAGTCCCTCATAAGTAAGTAACCCGGCACTACCTGCAGAAGTGTAATGAGAAAGATGCATAGAATAGAATGGGCTGGAAGGGACCTTAGAGATCTTCTAGTCCAGCCACCTGCTCAAGCAGGAGAACCTATACCATTTCAGATAAGTGACTGTCTAGTCTCTTCTTAAAAACCTCCAGTGATGGAGCACCTCAGGATGAAAAAGAATGTTTGGTGGAATTATGTGAAAGAGGATGTGGAGAAGAAAAAATGCACATAAGAGAATAATTGCTGCAAATAATGACTAAAAATATTGCCTAGTATTATACAGAGAACAAGATCATTACAAAAACGTATTGAAGGAGAACAAAGAACAGTTAAAATTGAGAGGCAGAAAAAAGGCAGAATAATTTCGACAGAAATAAAAATGCTTTGCAAGTTGCTGAAGAGCTAAACAAGGAATCTTAAGCAAGATAAATTAAACTAAAAGTGATGAAAATATTTGGGATGAAACTGAAGAAAAGCTGAAAGGAGTCCTTTGGAGATTTAAATAAAGATGGTAATGAAACACCAAAGGATGGAATTGAAACAAATGCTACAAATGCTAGTGTTGGGGGCGGGGATGAAAAGCAAGTCATAAATGATGTGAAAATTTGGACATATGTAAGCCTGCGGATGTAGATGGTAATTTGTCAAATGCTAAAATATGGATATGGTTTGCTCAGGCAGTGGCTTTGTGACTTGGTTAACATGTGTGTGAGGGATCAATCTGTGCCTGATGATTCGAAAGAATGTTGTCACTGTTCTCCTATTCAAAGGGGGAAAGCACAGATGAATACAAAGATTACATGGGGATTAGATTGTTACATGTGCTTGAGAAGATGTTTGGCAGGATTCTGATCAAAAAGGCACAAGAAATGACAATGATCAAAATTTGGGAAGTGCCGTGTGTATTTCTGCTAAGGAAAGAATGTACAATATTTGATTCCTCAGAGGGTCACTGAAAAATATTTGAATACAAGAAAGAAATGTTATTGTACATTTGTTAGCTTATGATAAAGTGTACAGGGAAAATTAGGGAACATTGCCTTAATAGGAATTTGGAGATTGGTTGCTGAATACAATAAAAACAATGGGAGCAAAAGATGAATGCAGCACGAGAAGTAAATACATAAAAAAATTACCAGGGAAAAATATGTGTTAATCCTTGGGTTTTTAATGCATTTCTGTCAAATGCCAAATGAATTATTGTAGTGAGGGCATAGGTGTTCTAGTTGTGGACAGAAACTTACATGTGCATTTAGATGTAGATAATGGCATGTTTTTTCTATGAAAAGATTTAATTGCAGCGACTTAATTACAGACTTCCCTCCTCTCCTGAAATGGCTGATCTATTTAGTCAGGGGTTTTCTGAAATCATGAGTTGCATTATCATTTCATTTCTGATAGAGGTACAGAATTCATGGCAGATTTTGGGAAACTCTGGTTCATCTCTAGCATATAAATGTCTAGCTGTTTTATGTTCATTGCCTACAATCACGTAAACATCCACGGGGAGGGGAATTATTTAAATCAACATCGTGCAACTATAACACAAACTTCCATTCCATTTCCACGTCTTTGAAGCCATTGCATGCACATATGAAAGGAATGGAGTCTGCATTATGACAGCATGATAAATTTAATAAATAAATAATAAATAAAAGATGCTTCTTTTATCATTTTGACAAAATATTCCACTGCTAAAGATATATCCCCATAGATGGATGGAAAAACATAGAGAACAAATGCCACCCTAGACCAATAATGTCATTGCTAAACAAATCACCAGCAAGAAATTGGCCTGACAATCTAACCCATGACTGAATTTGATGGTTGGACTAGATAGAAGACCTCAAAGGTCCCTTCCAACTCTGCCATTCTATTCTATTCTATTCTATTCTATTCTATTCTATTCTATTCTATTCTATTCTATTCTATTCTATTCTAATTGGGTTCATGTGTCTATTCAGATGTTACAATTTCAGGCCATGTTCAGTGAGCACCCATATTCAGAAAAGTTGGGAGCCAAGAATTTAAATCCTGGAGCAGGAACACATGCATTTCAATTTCTCTGTTTACCAGTGGGCACATCTTCTATCTGTGCATACGTAACTACTATCTGGTCTGCAATAAAGCAACTTGTCTAGCCATGCCATATCTGCAAGTTTCTGCTGCAAGCAAATTCCTGAATATGAGATTTAGTGTTGGGAGAGATTTATTACTGAGGCAAGCATGAAGTCTGCCAATTTCAGTCTAAATAGAAATTTAAATCCAGATTTCTAGGGCTGTAATCCAAAATTCTATCACTGACATACTGGACATACTCCTGCAATTCTGGGTCTTGCAACAATAAGCTTCTGCCTTATGCAGATTAAGCACCACTGGGATATTGCATCTGCACTATATTACAGAATTGTTAGTTTTGGACATATTTCAAAATGCAAACTGGGTTTCATTTCCTTTTTCAGGATTGTTTTCCCTTTCTAAAGTATTCTGTAAAATATCTTCTTCACATTAAAAGGAACACTGATACCAAGTTTAATATTTATCATTATTTCATACCAAACAATTTGAATTGTGATGCTAAAATTCTAACCACTGGAATGGTAATGATTTACAAAGAACTTTCAGCAGTGTATAATTGATCTGGTATCAAATTCACCATAACAAGATGCTATGTGGCCAAAGTATCTCTCCTGCCACGAAGATCCTTATTCATTGACAATCTTGTATTTAATTAACTGTAATTCTATGCCCATTCCCATAGGCTTGATTCCCATGAAAAAACAATGAGGCATCATATCTGAATTACGCAGTTGTTTATCAGTAATTTTCAAACAGGGAAAACCCTCAAAGAAAAGCACAAACTGAACCTAAAATCCAGACCTGAAATGATGCCAAAATCTAAAATTAGATTATTAAAAAAATTCTACTGGTTTTGTTGAGGATCCAGGCTTAGAATGATTGACTTCGGGAGGCTCATACATAAAGCAGAATCTGAAAAAGTGCCATACTCATGTTCATGCCTGAAGGGGCACACATGGCAAGAGATAAGAATCTTGATATACTAATGAGACAAAAAAAACCAGGAGAAATAGATAGTTTAACAATCCTTGAAAAGCACCCAAGAGCCAAGGAACAAGCAATCAGAACCCCTCTCCTAATTGTCCAGGGGCCTGAGCCTCTTGCTCAAAGACAAACAAAAATGGCTATTGCCGCTTAGCAAAGGAGAGAAGGAGAGGCTCAACCACTGACTGGCATGTTGCCCGTCTTCCTGGATGCAAGGCTTCATTCGGGAAGGAGAAACTAAGCTGAGCAGAGTGTCAGTGTATAGAGAAGGAGAAACTGACAGCACTAAACACCACAATCCCTACCAGTGATCGACTTCAGAATCTTCAGAATCAGAATACATCTGGAAGGGACCTGGGAGGTCTTCTAGTCCAACCCTCTGCTCAAGCAGGAGATCCTATACCGTTTCAGACAAGTGACTGTCCAGTCTCTTCTTAAAACCTTCCAGTGATGAAGCACTCACAACTTCTGAAGGCAAGCTGTTCCACTGGTTTAATTGTTCTCACTTTTAGGAAGTTTCTTCCTAATTCCAGGTTGCTTCTCTGTTTTTTCTTTTCTTTTTTAACTGCTGCATCTTTTATCCATGAACATCTATGTATGTGTGTGATGTACCTATATGCACGTCTACCGGCAAGTTTTCGAAGATCCTTTCTGAATTTAATTTTTAAAACTAAGAAAATAAAAAAATCTGGATCAGGTCAAAAGCTCAAGTCCAGGATTCATGGCTCCATCTCCCAGTTAACCAACCAAGTCCATTCAGGGGGTTCACAGATCTCAAACAGGCAGCCTTTTCCATTTTCAGTTGGAAGCAACTAATATTTAGAATGTGCCATCCATGATTTAAGAGGCAGCGGTCTGCTTTCAGGATCCTGCTCTTTTTCATGGGTCAAAAAATGCAATGCAATGCAGTACAGACAGAACTGTGCCTTTTGTATGAATAGAGGACAGGTTGTGTCCTGGAGAGCCCCTTCACCAACTTGCTCAGACTGAAGAAGCTACTTGGAGATGCAATGAAACTTTTCAAATCAAAATGAAAGAAGTCCAGTTGCCATGATTCAACTTCCAGACAACTCTACCTGGATGGCTGAGAATCTTCATTAATACATTGAATATTATATTCTCTAAAATAATTTATTACAGGAGTCTTCATTTTTTTTACTCTCCTTTTGTACATAGGCTGAAAAGTATGCCTATAAATGGTAAGTTTCACCTAGCTGATCTATTTCAATTTTATGAAGAAACCTATGAGCAAGATCAATATACTCTCACCATAAATACAAGAGGGGAGAGAAAAAAGCAGTAGTAACTCATTTTAAGAGACTCCAAGTAATCAAGTCCTCCCCCATCCTCTTTCCTTCTCCTCAGTGTTGTTGGAAAATAAAACATGCTCTGGAACCACAGTCTGCTTGTCAATAAGAGGGAAAAACCAAACCAATTTCCAAATGATTTCTATGTGTGACATGTTCAGAGAATGCTCTGTTTTGAAGCATTGAAATTCATATTAGTCTTCCTATTTTAACGGTCAATATTCTCCCCACCTACCCAAGAGCCAATACATTTTACTGGGGGTGGGGTGGGGCCTATCTGCAGCCATGGCAGCTTGTCTATTTTCCTAGCTTTCTTTCTCATATTCTAGATAAAAACTAAGAGAATAAGGTAGAAAGGGGGCCAAAAACAAAGAAAAGACTTTCTTCCTTTCCGATTCTTGAACCTCTTCTATTTTCAGAGCCTGGTGATCATACTAAGCTTGGATTTTGGACTATATGATGGCATGGCCAGAAGTACCTTTTAGGAGGTACATGTGTTGCACATGTTGTTGCTAGTCATACTTGTCATTTTAAAAAGCATAGCTAAAAAGAACTGAAGTGTTGCCAGATTCTCAAACAAAAGTGTTACTATCTCTTTTTAGTCAGCTCATAAATTGAATTTTTACACTGACATTCTCCTGTCAGAATAATTTCCTTCAGCTGCTTTTTTCTTCATGAGGCACACATTAAATGGTAATGATGGCAATGAACCCAAAATGCTATTATGAGAGGAACCCTGTAAATCCTAAAAAAATCAATTGGGTTTCAGAATAATAACACCTGAAGAATTAATTTTTTTCTCTCACAGCCAGGAAGAAATCATATTATTTTGTTTTAACCTCCCTTCCAAAATCAACTTATTTATTTAACTTAATTTAACTCAATTTGATTTTTGAAATCCTGGCTCAACCAATCAGTGTCTATTTTTGACCATCTGCTTCATATTTTCAGTTGGAGATTGCCAAATGGAAGTGGGATGGGAGCATGAAACACAGAGCCATGCTTTGTACTCATGTCCTGAAGCAGGGACCAAGAGCACCCCATTTCTTAGGAGTGTTAATTTCTTGACAATCACTTGGAGGAATGGACTCTTTCATCTTTACCAGTGATCTGGTTCAGTTCTGAGCCACTCTGGTTTAACTGATACATGCAGTTTGAGAAACTTCACAGGTTGTGGCATGTTGCCATTATTTTTAACTCCCTCAGCCCTCAGAAGCAGTTGGGAGGACATAGGATTTTCTTCCCTTCTGTCAGCTCAAAATTCGATGGAGCTTTCAATGCTTTGCCCGGAGATGCCTCAGATTTAGTAGCCACAAAATTCCTTTCATCTTCTCCCCTACTCCTTCCACACAAGAGAAAGGGGGGGAAAATTTTTCTCCCTTCTCTTCATTCTATTTTATTAAAGAGGAAGGAAGGAAGGAAGGAAGGAAGGAAGGAAGGAAGGAAGGAAGGAAGGAAGGAAGGAAGGAAGGAAGGAAGGAAGGAAGGAAGGAAGGAAGATGGATGGCCCACTAGCATTCCTGCTCATCCCCTGCTAAAATACGGAAGCGAACTGACTCTGCCCCTTTGTTCAGGGTACTGAAGGGGCACTTCAAACCCATCAAACTAGCATTTCTCTTTCAAGACCTGAAATTTAGAGCTAAGAGGGAGTGAGAAGCAACAGTTCCTTTCAGTGGGAAAAATAAGCATATCAAGCAATAAACAAAGTTTTGCAAAAGTTTTATCTTCACTGCAGGTGAAGGACATTGTGGGAACCCCAAGATCTGGAACTGCTTTCAGAGTATTAAGATTCCTAATGTGGAAGTTGGTTACTTGTAAAAGCTTGAACAAGGTTGGCACTACCGTGTTTCTCATATAATAAGGCCGGGTCTTTTTTTTTTTTTTGAGCCCCCAAAAATGGCTAGGCCATCTTTTGGGGGTGACTTAATTCCCCCCCTTGCATCTTCGGGCGGGCGGGCAGCAATGGCTTGGATGTTGACCTCGGCATTGGTGGGGCACTTCATATCGGGGTCAACGCAGGCAGCACCATATCCGGGTGTGCAACAAAAGTACTTCCTAACAGCAAGCCCCCTCACCATTCTCCCCATTTCGCATGTTTTAATATAGGCCTTAATTTGGGGGAGGGCTTAATTTCATTTCATGCCTATAAAACATGCTGGGACTTCCTATTGGGGGAGGCCATATTGTTGGAGAAACAGGGTAGACCTTCTCTACCGTTTGGTAGGTAAAGCAGGTAACCTTAGCTTTAAGAGATATCTTTGTCCCTAAGTTGCCAGTTGGTAAACCTTATTTTTTAGTACAGAGCTAGAAGTATTTCTCATGAGGATAATCTGTTGGGCCCCACTATTTACTGGGCCAAAAGTAATATATTTCTTGGTCTAGAAGGATATTTTTCTACAGTACAACTGAATTTCCTCCAAATCATCTTCCTCTATGATGATAGAGAAGGTACTATTTACATTTAAAAAGCATAAAAATAAACGCCCCCTTTTTAAAAGAATAAAGACCCAGAAGCCATTACATTTAATGGTCCTTCTGTAGAAGGCTTCTTCTAATCTAAACAATGTCAACACATAATGCCCATACTGCAAGAGCATCTACTGGCTTAAAAATGGGGGGTGGGGGCAAAATCAGGCAAAATCCCACACCTTTCTGTATATATACAACGCATATAATATCCACTAAGAAGACACAGAGCTTTGATCAGCCAGTTGCATTCTTCATTTTAAAGCCACCTGCTTTCATGGAGTGTGTTAAGAAATGTCAGGAGATCAACGTGCTGCAAATGGGCAACTAGCCTTTTTATATTTAGGTACAGAGAAAGTGCATAATGCCAATGATCCAGCAGCATCAGGGGCTACTCATTTCTTTCGGCCCATGGTTCCAGTAGATGGATATGTTTTATAAATCTGTTAGGTTAAGGGAAATGGCATTCTTGAAAGTGAGCCAGTGGTTACCTGAACTTTAGCCTTCAGGTAACCATATATAAGTCAAATATAAAATTGACAAGCCACCTTAGGTGGGCTGATGATTTAAAAAAATATATCTTAGGTCAATTTTACAACAAATTCAAAAGTGAGTATTCTAGATTTAGTGCAGGAATTGCTCCTTATTCCAGTTAAGTGTCAAGAGAATTTGTATTAATGGAGACAATAAAGTCTGTGATAGCAATATAAGAGAATATTAGTTTAGTGGTACCGATACCCAGATCTGTCTTTGTTTTTGTTTTAAAGGCAACTGGTCTTCCTTTCAATCTGCAACTGAAATGATCTCTGTAAATCTATGGGCTGCTTAACTGTCATGCAGAGCCATGTTCAACAAACTATGACCTGTGTGCAAAATGAATCGTGACCGCTGCTACCTTAGCCCAGTGATTGATGCTTTTTCTTTTTATTGCTCTTCTCATCCACACAAAATTTATCCCATAACACATACAGATGAACTGGATGCAACATAAAATGAGTCAAAGAGGAAAACTGTTCATAAATATTCAGTCTCACCCGAGATTTATTCTCTTTAAAAAAAAAAAGCTTACAAAACCAAAACCACCTTCCTTGATCGCTTCCAGATTCATTGCGATTGATATTGCATAAGGTCTATTCGAATTTTCTGGTATGCAGGGAATAACAAGGTGGAAAAGAAATGCAAGGTTTAAAAATGAAACAAATCCACTTCATCAGCTAATGAGATTTCAAAGCCATCACATTTTGGTTAAAACTTTCAAAATAACAGAGTTGAAAGGGAACTTGGAGGTCTTCTACTCCAACCCCCTGCTCAAAAAGGAAACCCTATATCACTTCAGACAAATTGGCTGTCCAGTCTCTTCTTAAAAGCCGTCAGTGATGGAACAGCCATAACTTCTGAAGGCAAGCCGTTCCACCGAAACTGTTTTGTTTTGTTTTAGTCCCAACATTCCTCCTCTAACTGAAACAATTGGTATATTTATAAGAGTTTTCTTGGTTATTTTGTATTTTAAGAATGTTTCAGAGGTGGTATTCAGCAGGTTCTGACCAGTTCTGGAGAACCAGTAGTGGAAATTTTGAGTAGTTCAGCAAACCGGCAAATACCACCTCTGATTGGAGATTTTACAGGATCCTTCCTCTGCCACGCCCACAGAACCAGTAGTAAAAAAAAAATTGGATCCCACCACTGGAATGTTTGTTAGTATTGACTTATATTCTATTGCATTCACCTTTCTTTTATGAAACACCTAAAACAGTATAGTAATATAATAACTAAACAAAGTGCCCATATATATTACTGAATATATGAAGCAATACAAAAATTAACTTTTAGAAACTTTTTTACTTGCCTTCTACAATCTCAATTAAGGAATTAGAGTTGGAAAAAGCTGGATAATATTATAATAAGGGCACTGTGGTGTTGAACACAGACTGTTTTCAAATAGAAAATAAAAATAATTTTAAACCAAAGATTTACAGTTCTATAACTAAAATGGAAAAACAGTGTACATTTTTATTAATTGCAATTATTTTGCTCACACATATCCACATCCAAACAGCTTGTTATCCCATTTTCTTACAGAGGCAAAGAAAATGTGTTTTTATGATTGACTCTTTATTGAGCAGGTCATAATCCATGAAATTCAATGGAGTGTACAGAGTTAGGATACAACACTAAAGCTGTTTTTTCCTACTCCTCCATTTTTATTCCAAATGTTTCAAAGATTTAGATCCTCTGCATAATTGGTTAGATACTTATTTCTAAAAGAAAAGTGTTATGTTAATATAAGACGAAACTATTTTTGTGGAGTTCAAACCAAGATGTGTCTAGCCCAGTTCACTGAAACCGTATTTTTCACAATATGCTGGCTGTCTCTCCATTCATCATCTGCTGTACAACTCAACAAAAGCTTTAGGCCATTTTCCCACTATACACCTAGGGTGTCTTTTGGCATCAGCCAGCCATCATTGAAGGGATACAAAGCCTGCCTCATTATTATAATTTTGGCAATATAATGGTCTTAATGACATTTTTAGCATTACATTTCTGCTTTGCCTACAGCTTTGAGGTTTGATGAATCAGATGAATTACAAGAGAAGTTATTTTGGAACAGCAGCAGGGTTTTGTTTTGTTTTTAGTTATTATTGGCAATTTTCTCATATGGATGACAATATGAACTATTAATAAGGTTGGTTTGCAGCAAGTACCTGTAGTCCACTTCAGTAGAAGGGGCGAGGAAGAAATCAGCATGACTAAAACTAGTAGCCATTAAGCAGGGATGCACAATCTGCAGCACCAGGGGTAGGTTTGGTTCTCCAAATCCTTGCAAATTTTTCATCCAATTTTGTGGTAAGTTTTAACGTGACAGAAGGAGAAATGGCTTTAAAATTTCCAAAGTTTTACTTCTATGTCCCACTTTCTTTCTGAAACACCTGGAGCACCAGTCAAAAGCAATAGCTCCAGCTTTAAAAAGTGTCTTCATTCCTGTGTCACATTCAATGGATTACATGAATAAGCTGGTGCAAAATGAAAATCTGGAGTAAGTCCATTATTTCTTCTTCTAAGCATTTTCCAACATACTTTTGAGAGGCTAAATCAAATGCTTTTTCTGTGGTTTTGTCTTATTTAACTCTCCCATTTTAAGTAATGATACCTTCATAAGTGGGGGTTTTTTTTAATCATTGGAGGACAGTATGATTGCTTTAAAACAAGGAGAAAAAGAGAGATGAAGAAATACTTTTATTGCAATATCTGTGAAAAAAATAGAGCATTCTTAAGATGGCTTCCGTACAGGGGGTCAAAGGTACACAGAATTCTCCCACTCTATTTTTGCAACTCCGTACCTAGACATCCACTGGAGGTAAGTGAGGGTGGCAAGCAAGGCCCAATTCTGCCCCTTACATACTCAAGTGCAACCATGAAAGGCTGGTGCTTGCATCATGACACATTTTGCTATGCTAGCATCACTGTAGTTAAGAACAGATGCCAAATGAATCCCCCAAACCTTTTAACTTTACATACAAAAAAATCTACCCTTTTGAGAAAAACAGTTTATTGTAAACCCCCAGACTCCTGAAATTAGAAAAAGGAAGAACCTAGTTTTGCTCATTTATAAGATGGAGCCTATCCAGTTTACACCACAGTCTTTGATCCTTTAAAAAAAATATGATGTGCAACCCCTGGGAATAAAAAGTTGCCCATCCTTTATACATGGAATTGTCTCAGAAAGAATGATTGACAAGGTCAACTTTTCAGGGGAAGTGACTACATATACACCATCTGAGAGAGAATTCATAAACAAAGGGATATCAAAGGCTGATAGTTATAATATCAATAAAGTGCTCATTCATGCATAAAGCAAACAGGGCACATTTTTATAGTAAAACCATATATAGTGAAGGAAATTGTATTGCTTTTTTCCACCCCAGCCCAACCTCCCATCACAGGATTGCAGAGTTTCCAGTATGTATGAGGACAGTTTTCTCCATTCGGGCATTACTTATAACTGCAAACTTCATGTGATTCAAGTCCAAAAATCAAGTTGCCTGGACTTCCAAAAACTTGGCATGCCCCAAGGGATTCCTTCACAACAATCACTAAGCACAAATTGGGCTTGAAATAGAGAACTATCTGGAGGCTAAAGCATCTTGAGGCAAACCTTGAATTTATTCTAGCCCCACTTGGCCTTCTAAAGAAACTGTCACTCGCAATCTTGGTTTGTTGATCTGTTTCTTTAAAGAAACTGTGTTTGATAGTTTGTGCCTTTATCTGCTTCCTTTCTTTACACCACATACCAAGTACTAATGCAATAAAGGAAAATCAAGTCCTAAATATAAAGCCACTGCAATTTATAAATGAAAGATGATCATTACAGCATTCCAAATTAAGCTGCTCTGTGTTTACACAGTGTGCAGTGTAATTTAAATGATCAAAGAACAACGGGGGATACCTTGAAAATCAGGCATCCAAAGCAACTAGAATTTTTCCAAACATGCTAGACTGCAACCACGAGAGAATAGAATTGCTTCTAAGATCTTTGGCCTAGACTATGCTGCCCCCTTGCGTCTTAGCAGCAGTCCAAATTGCTTTTCGATATTTCTACTAGATTTTGAATGGCTCTTGTATTTTATATGTTTATGTTAGTTTTAGTGTACAAAGAAAAAGATAATAAGAACCATTAAAAAACAACATACTATTTATTGTAAGCAATGCATTAACATGTCATTGAAAGGGCCTTTTATAACCCCATAATAGATATGAGTCCTTCATACTTCTACACATGCAAGGAAGTCACAGGTATATACCAAAGTACCAGACAGACCCAGCAATTTGTTTTTTTAAAGCATTTCTCAGTATTCCATCATTAATATTATATCAAGTTTAGTTATGCTTCCCATTGTGTGTGTGTGTGTGTGTGTGTGTGTGTGTGTGTGTGTGTGGTGTTTTCCTGGGAGGAAGGAAGGAATGGGAAAATGTTGGGAGTGATGTCAAAAGTATATACACCAAGCAGTGTCACCCAAAGCATGAAGGTCAACTTAGCTGCCCTGCTAAAGCAAGCAAGCACTTACTGCATATCAGACAGCATGATTTAAGATTTCTGGAGATATCAGCAATAGCAAAGACATCAATTCATCCTGCACAGCATAAGACAATTGTAAACCATTCCTATATTTTATCACATACAAGGGTAGACATTATAAAGTGCTGGGTGGGGTGGGGTGATGAGTCCCCTCAAGTCAGGTGACACTTAGCATGCTACTAAGGAAAACTAGAGGCCAACTGTAGAATAGATTACAATCTGCTCATGTGTGAATTCCATGACAAATACAGTAGAAGAACAAAGGCAACTAGTTTCCACAATAAGATCTGCAGCATACACCCATCATTTTTAAAGAGAATACTAGAAATCACTTTGAAATCCTGAACTTCGTAGGTAGGGAATTCGAGGAACTGCAAAATCAAATCAAATAATTTGTTAAGGATAAATGTAGAAACTTCCAAAAAAAACAGAGTCATGTCCTGTCTGCCTCCTGGTGGTCAATGCAACTGCCAAAGACCAAGAAACAGAAGAAATCAAAAAAGATATCAGAACAAATGGTGTGAATTGAGGCCAACCATGAAAGCCCACAGCAGATAGTGGTGTGAATTGTCAAGAAAGAAGAAGAGCTGATACAAAGGACAAAACCGCAGGAAGAAACTCAACAAAGAGAGTCAAGGAAGGACTACAGTAGCCTAGGTGTTTTTTTCTTTAACATAATCCTAAATTCATTCTCCAATATTTCTGGACTGAGCAAAAATAACTTTCTCTGAAACCTTTGAGAGCCAGTTAGTGCCAATGGAATTGAGCTAATGGAACAGTTTCCAATGTTGCTCTCCTATCAGCCTAGTTATCCTGGGTCCCAATAGGAAAGGAGGGGTTTCAACAGGGCTTCTCTCTCTTATCTTTGCATTCTTGCCCAGTTACTTCTTTCTCTTGCCTCATTTCCATCTTCCTGTTTTTACTTGCCTACTGCAAATGCAACAACCATTTCATTGCTCCTCTCTGTTCTATTCAGTTTTCTTGCTTGCTTGCTAGCTGGATAAGGTCTATGTGGGCATTTCTGTGTTTGCGTGTCCAAGAGTAGATTGTGTGTGAGAGAGAAAAGTTGGTTGTGCATATGTGGATCAATTAATTTTATAAATGGGTATCTCATTCTGCATATAATTAAATAGTAATTAATTAAACTTTCTGCCTTTTTGGTATGTAGTTTCTTGTAACACATCCACACATTCATACGGGTTGCTTTTAAATACACTTCTTGGGAGTATGAGGAATAGTAATAAATTCAGAGTCATCTTCCTTTTGGTTAAATTCAATTGGGGCAACATAAGCGATCTTAGATTTATATTAAGTACAGAATGCATCACAGGTAATAATATAAAAGTATTTTCAAAGGCAGCAAAGAAATTGAAAACAGACAGCCAAGATTTAAACTTATTTATGATTAATGGCCCAAGATTAAACCAAAGCTCTTATTTATAATTTATGATACTATGTATTAATTTACCGGAACAGAGGCTATTTTATATATTTAATTTATAATTTACCATTCTGGCTCATGGAAGCTTACATCAATTATCAATTTTATCAATGTTCTCATTCTCTCCCCAGAGGGCCTTGTAATTTTTTCCATATAAGAGCTAAAGAATACTGTAACCATAAACCAAAGAAGAGAAATTAAAGCTGAAAAACAATTCCTTTCTACACATGAGCAGTTTATGATTACTTGCTTTTTCCCAGCACAAAGCTTTCTGGGAGATTTGCATAAATTCTGTTCATTTTTCCATGTCTACTATAAGCTTGTACATTTTCAAGTCATAAGCAGGTCAGGCATAAAAGGGAAGTAAATGAAGCCACCAAAATCTTTATCTCTTTATCATTGTGTAAAAGTACTTGCTAGAAAAAGTGACAGCCTGCCATCTTATTGTTACCCCCTTATGTCTCAAAGCAGTTCAAAATTAAAGAAATTGAATTGTATAATCTAATGAAAAATGTATAATCTTGTATGAGATCTGATAATTATTTAAAAAATAGAGGGGGAACTATTTATGCAACACCACAGAGGGAAGGCCTGGATGAAGAAATAGACAGTTGATGGCTTTGGGAATATCCTCAAGCTATACACCTAATCTTTCTGGGGGAATAAAAACTCATTTAGAATAGAACCATACACAGAACAGAATTCTCCTTGTTTTGATCCTCTGGCTCCCTCTGTTGCTTGCTTAATGGGATCAATGGGAAGAGGGCTGCCATTTTCATGTGGCTTGCCTTGCCTCCCTGGCCTGTCACAAGGATGTGCACTTGTGACCCTGAATGGTCCACCTTCATAAAACTTTTTTTTCCTGTGTTCTGCTGTGCTCAGACACCTAACAGAGAATAAAACTCCAAGTTTTGAGAAATATTTGGGTGGAAAGAGGGAGAAGAGATATCCATAGTTGTGCTTTAGTGATTCAATTTGGAAAAATGTGTATTTTGCAAGGCCTGAAAATCAAATCCATACACTGAAACCTCAAACCCTTTTCCTGAAAATAAAAATGCTTAGATTCTGACCACCTTAATTCATGATGCACACACTCCTTCTGCAAGGTTGCCAAATCTTAACTCTGGCAAAGTTCCAATAGTGAATTTCTCCAGGCCCAGTTCTTTTCATCTGAAGCTGTGGTGACAGAAGAAATTGTGTTTGGTAGAATTCCCCACTCCATGAAGCTCAGAAGAGTACAGCCCTAATTACAGCCTGTTAACCCAACCTCTAGTTATCATAAATGGTTTAGGAAGTTGATAACTGTGACATGCACTGCGGCTCAAGCACTGCGCTAAGACAGATGCAATTGATTTGCAATTGATTTAACATGTTGTGTGAACCTAGATCTTGTGACTAATTGAACAAGTCATACTTCAAACTAATCATGACACAGTCCCATATGTGATTCCAGCAATTGCTTAATTAAAGAAGTAGCACAAGCAGAATCTAAATATTTGTAGTCATCTTGTAAATACATCCATGTCAGCAGGCCTAAACTGGAGTAAAACTCATGCAACTACATGGGGAAACATGTCCCACACCATTTAACCAACCTTATTTTGCTCTATATAGCAGCAAACAATTAATCCATTTATCATGTGGCCACAATATTAGTTAGATCAGCAAAAAGAGAACGTTTTAATTCAGTGTCAATTTAATGATTTAATGTTCTTTTATTTTGGGGGCTTGATTTGAATTCAGGCCAGGCCTGAAGATTCTTCTGGTCAGACAGCTGGAAAGTCCAATGAAAGAAACCATGCAGGTGGTCTTTCAGTTCAGTTTGCAGTGAAAATAACCCAGTAAAATACTTTAATGAATGCAGCCACCCACATTGGGCACCCTTTAAAGTAATTTCAGAAGCAAATTGAAAAACAGCCTCCAATGAAATCAAAGGGCTAATTCTTCATGCCAAGGTAAGTACAACATTAAGAAGGATTTAGTCAACTGGAACGATCTTGATGACGTATATGTTCCTCCTTAGCAGCAAATAAACAATATGGCTGATAAGTATGAATAAGTTGTAGCTGTTCAATTTATTTATTAGTGTTTAAAAGGCTATACTAACCTGCTACATCAAGAGGGAGGGAGGGAGGGAGGAAGGAAGGAAGGAAGGAAGGAAGGAAGGAAGAAAGAAAGAAAGAAAGAAAGAAAGAAAGAAAGAAAGAAAGAAACTCTAGGGGACACTCAAAGAGAAGATTCTAAAAAAACTGATTTTGAGTATCCTCCCATGTGTATCTTCCTAGAATTCTTTATTCTTGGATCAGAAATGAATATATACTTATGGCAACTACAGCACCAGGACTTTACAGAGAATGTCAAAGCAGAGTCTATGATGGTATGTGGTGAAGATCAAGCCTTAGAAAAACCTGTTATTAAAATGATTTGGGTGATGTTGGGGGGTAGATGGAATCAAGTTGGCTGTAATTGAACTGGCTTGAAATAATAAATATGCACACTTTCTTTAAACACAGCTTGCCACAACTTGAAAATCTGGAATCAATTCCCTCACTTTCAAGATGCTTAAAAATTGTGGAACTTTGATATGTGTTTGCTTCTGGGTTTACAGTCCTAGCCAGGCTGCTCCAGACTTTTCAATTTGTATATTTCAAGGCAGCAAACTTAATCAAACAAAAGAGAGAAAGGACTGAAAATCCAGGAAACTGTTACATGAATTCCTGTAGGGCTCAACTGAGTGAAAGGAATTTTACTATCCTAATGTGGATTCACCATCACATTCATATTATTACCATTAAACAGAATTATGTTCCTTCTTCCACCATCTAAAAATGGGGATGTTAGACTGAGTTGAGAATTTGCCAACCTTCACGATTTCTTTATGAAAAGAGGTAACAACAAATATAAATAAAATATCAAATAATGCAAAACATGAAACTGCAAATTCCTTCAATCCAAGAAAAGGAAGAGGAATTCATTGGCAAGGGAAGTGTACAAGGCATCCTTCATTCTCAACACCATTCTGCCCCTATCAGGATAGTTTAAGAGCCACTAACATCAATTCACAGTCTGATTTAAGCAAAGTTTACCCAAAGGTGACTGAGCTATCAATATTATTCTACAGTTGGCCCTTGGAAGAAGTCCCTGCAGCTTAGACATTCAGCAATCAAATCCACATCCAAATTACTGTAAGAAAGCAACATGAGATAGGAACAAATGGCAATAATACACATTCACAAATGGCAATAATATTTCTTCTATCTATAAAATACACTATGGATACATGCCCCAACTAAAATTGCCCATTTGAGTGACCATTTTCATGTGCCTAAAGAACTGCCAAAAAGTGAAGGAAGAGAAACAAAGGCTGAGGATTGGGGAGGGAAGCGAAGTGGGCAAAATGTAGACGTTGGTCATGGAGAAGTGAAGAGAATGCTTCATCATCAGAGAAAGAGAGTATTCCATAGATCTGCAGAGGAAGCACATGCAGTGGCTTCTTCTCTCACAACTTACTGTTATTGTCCTGCTGCTTTGTGTTTTTGATAAAGGCAGAGAATTTGGAGAATATGTCTATGCCTGCAGCATTAGATTCACGATGCTTGGCTGAAAGCTTAGGATATCTGTAAATAGAAAGAGGTGGTTTTTAAAAAATAAAGTTCCCAGGAAAGTAAAAACAAAACTTCACAAATACATGCACACACAAAAATACACCATTAAAAGACACATTTTGTTCCTGGCAAGTGCTGCTTGAACACAAAACAACATTTCTGAAGATCAATTTTTATTTTAAAACTGCCTCTTATCTCAGCATGTCAGCCTTACAGGACCCTGCTGAAAATGAGTGGTGCCATAGGAAGCCAACTAGTTTTAAGTCACACCGCCGGGGGTTTTATGACAAGGTTAATTGCACCAATGCTTAAAGTCAAAGAAACCAAAGAACTGTAATTTTATATCAGAACAAGCCATATATCTTCAATGATATGGAGGAGTTTGGCAGTACACAGCTTCATTTCATTGTAAATGTAGCCTATTGCTTAATTCCCTCTGCTAAAAATCAGTTCAAGCTATAATAGTCCTTTTCAGTGTAACAACAGGAAAAAAAAGTGGAGGGAGGCTCCCAGTATGTGTGCACTTAAAGAGATGTGTGATTAAAGTTCTACATAGAAATAGAATTTTGAAAAGAGTGTTGTAATTCTTAAAAAGTTGCCTGTGGGCTGAGAATCATAATCTTAAAAGATTAATCAGATTTTAGTATCTACTGCCAGCTGCAACCAAAAACTATTGAATAAAATTTACAACTTACAGTCCCTGAAATCAAATGCATTTATCTTACAGACCATAAGTGTGTTGGTAAGTGATGTCATGTTTTGTACTGGGGGAAGAAGTATCCCACAACTCAGCATGACTTAAATACTCATACTTACATATGCTGGGTCTAATACGCTTGAATGACATTCAGCTACTGGAGAAATGAACTAATTATATAGTTTATTTGGATGATGAATCTGAGTTTATTTCCCAAGTGGAGACCCAGGAACGGTGGTTTAATTTGAAGCAAGATACTTCAGATGAACATTTTTAAAAATAGAAGAACTCATGGCTAAGGTTTCTGGCCATCAATTCAAACTCAAATAAATATGACTTCAGAGGATAGAGAAAGGAGATACACACTTAGAATTGTTACTTGACTGACAATCTATGAGGAAGGCAAACTAATTATAAGCAAAGTTATTGATATATTTGTCATTTACTTTTATATAGTGCCTGGCAATTTTAACATAACTCTAATAAAATATTTCAGAAACAAAGATAATATATATTACTTTGGAGGTGAAAGAGTTTCCTCTAAAAATTCCTCAATCTTGTTTATATCTGTCTTAACTTCTCCGTTAAAAGTCAGAAATGGTGGGTGGGTCCCAGGAGCTAAATTATGTAAATCAGCAGGCTTTCTGTGGAAACCAAGAAGAATACATTAAGATATGTTTAATCATGTTATGCTTTTACTTACTCATAATGTTCCTCTTTTGTAATGATTCATTGTTTCATTCTTTCTGAGTAGCATAAATAAGTCCCATATAATTAAAAAGGGTAAGAGTTTCTTATCAACATGAGAAAAGATTAAGATTCCTAATAAAGATGGGAATAAATTAATATAATATCATTATACAAACATTCTTCCAAGAGGGCCAAAAACGTACAGTATTACTTTAATTGATAATATTTACCTTTTCAGATCAACTGTGGTTACATTAAATACAACCCCTTTGAGCCAAAGTATCATGAAAAGACGCTGTGAGAATGGACAGTTCCCAATACTTTCTCCATCTATGCCAGCCTACAGACAATAGGAAATCAACAGAGAATTAAACAATTAATTACTTTAAGATAAAAAAAAAGTTTGGCTTCACAATAAAAGTAAACCCTGGATTCTTTTAGGATAACTATATGGATTGTTTTTATTCATTCTATTCCAAGCATATAAATCGTTATTGTTTGTTTTTTCCAAACAAAACTCTGGCTAGAACAGAAGTGTTACATATCATTGCCAGCCAATGAATTATAAACTGGCAGTGAACGTTCACTAGACTTGGAGAGAATGGATCAGATTTTGTAAACCGCTATTAAACAGATATAGCATTAAGCTTGAAGTCAAGTTCAGGCAAGAAAAAAAAAAATGAAGGGAAATTAGGCTTTTTAGAGAAAGAGAGATTTGTTTAAAAAAATTCCTACACAAAACTCAAGGTGTTAGGTATCTCTGTTGTAATTGTGCTACTTCCAAGCTGGCTTATTGATGTCTGTTCACAGTTCCCTTTTCCATTTTATTTGGCATATGGGGACCCTGGGAGTTACAAATAAAAAAAAAATATTTTATAGAAAACAGGAAAAGAACTTCTTTGTCATTTGTCTCGCCCTCCTCTCATGCAGTGAATGGTTTATTAATTTGTCTAAAGTCAACAAAATAAAAATCCTTTGAAAACTGGTGTCTGATTGCTTCAGGAAATGCAAACAGACATGTTTGGAATCCAACCCAATAGGAGTGATGAGGGAAAGAACTCTGATCAAAAGAGTAACTGAGCCCATGGAGAGTAGACAGGTTTCCCCATCAGCTGTTCATAGTGGTCCCCAAATGCCCGGTGGGGTGAGGAGAGAGAATGCTTGAAGGAATGCTTGAGCTAAGTAAGTCTAACGAAGGCAAAAACAATACTGTAGAGATACACTGAAGTATGAATAAATTTGGAAAGTTGGAGAAAAAAGTCCCTTAAAAGATCACACAAAGAATTCCTCTCCTCCAGGATGAAGCAACATGCCATGTCTGGATATCTGAATGATGGTACAAAGGAAAAAGTTCCTAAAGGGGAAAGCATCACAAAAAGACATAGGACTAGTACACAAAAACATTAGTTGATTCACTGGGACAAATAAATTATTGTATCTGGTGTGTTATTGTGGCAGTGGTGGGATTCAAAATATTTTACTACTGGTTCTGTGGGCGTGGCTTGATGGGCATGGTGTGGCTTGGTGGGCGTGGCTTGGTGGGTGTGGCAGAGGAAGGATACTGCAAAATCTCCATTCCCACCCCACTAACCTGCTTTCCAGCTCCGTTCTCCTGTGCAGGGCAACAAAAGAAGATCCAGCCAATCAGCTGGGACTTGGGAGGTAGAGAATATATGGGGGTGGGACCAGTCAGAGGCGGTATTCCAAACTACTCAAAATTTCCACTACCGGTTCTCTAGAACTGGTCAGAACCTGCTGAATACCACCTCTGTATTGTGGCAGGTAAAACTGTTGTTAGGAAGACTTTCCTATTTCTATTTTTATTTATTTAGTTTGTTTGTCAAGCATGTATGAGAAAACGAGTATAAGTATGAACATAACATATAAGCATATAAGTATAAACAGGTATAAGTATATACGTAATAAAAGAGTATGAATAAATGGATGAATGGGAACAGTAGGACAGGGACAGTAGGTATGCTGGTGCGCTTATGCACGTCCCCTTACAGACCTCTTAGGAATGGAGTGAGGTCCATGGTAGACAGTTTAAGGTTCAAGTTTTGGGGTTTGAGGATGTAACAACAGAGTCAGGTAGTGAGTTCCAGGCATTGACCACTCTGTTGCTGAAATCGTATTTTCTCCAATCGAGTTTGCAGCAGTTTACTTTGAATTTGTATCTATTGTTTGCCCGAGTGTTATTGTGGTGGAAGCTGAAGTAGTCATTGACAGGTAGAATGCTGTAACAGACAATTTTGTGCATTAAGCTTAGGTCAGACTGTAGGCGGTGTAGTTCTAAGTTGTCTAGATCCAATATTTCTGTAGTTATACAAACAATGGCTTTAGTCTGACAAGATTCTGTCTGCAAGTGAAGAACAATAAAAGAAACTACTCATAAGTAAACCTGAAGGGTTTTTAAGAAGAGACTGGATAACCATTTGTCTGAAATTGTATAAGATTTCCTGCTTGAGCAGGGGTTGGTCCTTTCTAACTATATTATTCTGTTATTCAGGTATGGTTCTTGGGGCCTGACAGAATCTTAAACCAGGTAATCCTTGTCAACATGTTTTGATTCCTCATGAGGAAAAAAACATAGATTTGTCTTATTGTAGATTCTTAGCTAATCCTTGAGAATACTGTGGTCTGAGAGTTCTAGAAAAGGTCAAGCAACATGTCCCAGATGGAAATTTGCAGAACAATAGCAGCAGAATTTATTACCCCTGTAAAATTTCAGGTTTTCCGCCCCTATTCCTAAAGGTGCTTATGACATCTTTGCTGTTTTCACCATAGACAGTTACTTTCATCATCAATGAAATCAAAATTCTGGAAGGGAAATAAAGTAACCTTTCCTTTAAAGACCTAATATTGAATCACTATTTGCTGAGCTGTCCGTACAGGGCCTCCAGAATTAATACCACACCTTCAAACTGCTCTAGTTATTCTATGAAACTAATACTCTGTTTTTCTATTACCTGATAAATTCTTTGAACATTTAAAAAAGGTTCAAATATAAAGAAACTCTAAGTATACATAAAATCTGATAGACTGCTTTCTATATTAAAAAGCAATTAATTACCCATTTTACCTTTTAGGCGTTTTTACTTTATTGTACGATTTGCTGCTGGAATTAAAAATTAAAACAAAATTTTGGCCTGCAACCAAAAATAAATTTAAATTGAAGTGAATTATATGGCTGGATGCTACCGATCACCAGACTACATTCTTTCCTTGCTCCCAACTTGAAGTTTACTTTTTGTAGAGAGTTTAGAGACAGTTCAGAAATATGTTGAGTGGACAGGAAAAGAACCAAAAAAAAGCACCCTTTGAAGCTCTGAAATGATTCCAAATCTTTGATAAAATACATATTGGAAGAGGTCAGAATAGCTTTGATGTGTCCATTTTGGTTACTAACTGAGGATTCAGCCAAAGCAAATGCATACTGCATGTAAGGGTGACTGTGTGTCAACGATGAAATGTTTTTTGATACTGGCAGTCATGAGCTCATGCTAAGCACGCCAATATATCCAGTGCTCTGTCAGCTACAGACCAAAGGGATGGAAATGAAGATAGAAAAATGTTTGCATTTTTCTACTCTCTCCTAAAATATAGCTCCCCTTGCAGGAAAAGAGAAATTAATTTAGAGCAGCTCTCATGCTGTCCACATTTCTGCCCTAATTTGGGGATGTGGCAGGAGATTGTACAAGGGTTGGATCCAAAACTCCTCACATCCTATCCAGGACTCTGCATCTCCTTTCATAACTTTCAAAGATTGGAATTTTCCAACCTCAGAAAGCACCAAGGAAGAAATCTCTAACCTTGTGGGGAGATGGCGGCTTTCCACTGCTGTGGTCTCAAAGGCCACATAATGGCAGTCTAGAACGGGGTGCCAAACTCAAGGCCCATGTGCTGGGGTGCTTAGATCTGGCCTGTGGGGCTGTCTTAGAAACAGCAAAGGACCGGCCCACTTGGCCTCTGCCAGCAAAAATGGAGCTCCGTTTTCGCTGGCAAAGGATTGCCGGAGGCCATCGCAAATGAAAATGGAGCTTGAGAGCCCATTTTTGCTGGCAGAGGATTGCAGGAGGCTGTCACGTGTAAAAACGAAGCTTGAAAGCTCATTTTTGCTGACAGAGTGCTTGGGCCAACACAGGCACCCCCAACACGAGTGATGTTGAGCTGGACATGCCCCCAGCCCTCCCGAGGTCAAACACAACCCTGATATGGCCCTCAGTAAAATAGAGCTTGATATCCCTGGTCTAGATAGTATTACCTATTAATTATCAACCACTGAATACCAATTGTTTTGAACTATTAAACAATATCAAAAGTTCACCCTTTTAATTGGCACTCTAACCTTTTTCAACCTACATGTTGTTTAGTTGCATACACCTGCAGATACATTCCTGTCCTAAAGTTGTTAGAAAAGAGCATTAAAGCGTTTATAAGAAAGAGGGAAAGCTGTACCTCTCCCAAACATCTGTTTGAGGAATACAGGTAGTCCTTGACTTATATGTTAACCATCCCATTCGGCATATTCAATCAAAGAAGCTCTCAGCTCCTTTAGATTGAAAGATACCTCTAGGTACAACAGAAGCAAACTCAGTTCTTGGATTTTGCCACAAAAACCCACATAGGTAAAACCCCTTTTCCCCCTCCAGGCCACCTACAATTCATCGTTCACCAATTGGGTTCAGTTTGGTTTTTTGGGGGGAAAAGATTGTCTGTGCTGCTCAAACATTCTATAACTTGACCTTGGTGCCTAAACATCTTGCATTCTGGAGCATCCCTCCCTCCTTAGGAATTCACCTACGTCCCACACACAAACCTGCTGTTTGGCAAACTGAGAACAATAGCAGGTGTAACTATGGCATTGAGTCAGTTTTGACATTTTGACCATAACTGGGCCCAACATTTCTGTTGCTAAGCCAGAGAGTTGTTAAGTGAGTTTTGCTCCATTTTATGAACTTTCTTGCCACAGTTGTTAGGTGAATCACTGGAGTTGTTAAGTTAGTAACACTGTTGTTAAGCAAATCTGGCTTCCACACTGAGTTTGCTTATCAGAAGGTCACAACTGGTGATTGGGACATGGTTAGGACATTTGCAATGTCATAAATACATGTCAGTTGCCAAGCATTTGAATTTTAATCATTGGACCATGGGGATGTTGCAATTGTTGTGTGAAAAAATGGTCATAAGTCACTTTTTTTCAGTGCCATTGTAACTTTGAATGGTCACCAAATGAATGATTGTAAGTCGAGGAGTACCTGCAAAGTGTTGAATATATTGTCCCCCACCCACCAAATTGTTTCTTAAATAGTGCAGAATAGAGGAAGGGTCACCTGGGGTCACATTTTCCATCTTTGTTCTGCTATTAGAATGACGAAAAGCTGCTCCTTTTGGCACTGTCCTCCTAATTACTCACAGTACTGTTTCTGGAAAGTTTTGTATGCTTTTGACACAAAGATAACATAAATTCTTTCTAATGCTCATGTCTCATTATATACATTTTTACCTGCCTTTTCCCCCTTTTCCAGTTAACTTTTTTTTATGTCTGCAGATGCTTTGTGAAGAAACATGAATCTATAATTTTGCTAGTTGAACTGATTACTTGCTCTGCTCTGGAGGTAGGGCTTGATTAGAGTAGATAGATATAGATTAAACTGGAAATTACCCACAGTAATTTCCCAACATAAAGAAATATCACTGAGCAAAAATCTAAAACGAAACTAACATAGCTCCAAACAGATCTGCCAACATCTAGAAACAAGTAAAGTAATAACTAGCAGTCAGCACAGGTTTGTTAAAAACAGATCATGCCAAACCAATCTTATTTCATTCTTCAACATAATGGCTAAATTAGTAGACCAGCAAAATACTATGGACATAATATATTTAGATTTCAGCAAGGCATTCGACAAAGTAGATCACAACCTACCTCTTTGTAAGCTAGAAAAAAGTGGAAGAGATAGCACCACCACTAGATGGACTCGCAACTGGCTGACAAACCTTACTCAACGAGTAGTCCTTAATAGGTCTAAGTCTACATGGAGGGAAGTAAGCAGTGGGATGCCACAAGTTCTGTCTTAGGCCCAGTACTCTTCAATATCTTCATTAATGACTTAGATGAGGGAATAGAAGGGGAACTTACCAAATTTGCAGATGATACTAAGCTGGCAGGAATAACTAACACCCAAGATCCAGATGGATCTTGACAGACTAGAACAGTGGTTGTCAACCGGTGGGCCGTGAGAAAATTTTGGTGGGCCTCAGAGAAATCTCATCCCCAGAGCACCCCCCCAAAGCAATTAATCCAGGCTGCGAAGAAACACAAGGCTGCGCCGCCCACATGGCCCGCGGGAACCCTCCCCGCCCACTCACTCCTTACCCAGTAAACTTGCCTGCTAAATTGCTATTTTTCCTTTTTCCAACCATCATCTGTTCTGCTGTGCCGGGAGATTTAAATTAGCTAGGAAGCAGGAAATGGTTGGATTTCTTGCTTTCCAGCTAGTCTTTAGAACTTCGGCTCTGCTTTCCTTAGGACTAAAGGTCTGCTTGCAAGAAAATTCAGTGAAGACTCACGGCAAGCAAATTTGAGAGGCTGAGCTAGCAGATGGCAGATAGATCACTGAATGATTCTGTGAGCAACTCAATCTGCCTGCTTTGCCTGATTTTGGGTAAAAGTTGCTCTTTTTTATAAAAAAAAATCAATATTTACATGTATGGTGTGTTGTGAGTTAATTTTGTGAGTTTGCTTGCAACCAATTTTATAAGTGTTTGCAAGCAAATTTTATGTGACAGACTGATTAAGCCAATGGCAGATAGATAGATCTCTGAATGAATCTGTGATTCTGTGAGCAACTCAATCTGCCTGCTTTGCCTGATTTTGGGTAAAAGTTGCTCTTTTTTTAAAATAAAAAATTCAATATTTATATAAATACTTATAATATTTACATACAAGCCATGCCCAGCCAGTAACATAACCACCAAGCCACACCCACAAATTAGGCCATGCCCACAGAACCAGTTAGTGGTCCCTGGGATCCAAAATTATGAGTTTGGTGGTCCCTGAGGTCCAAAAGGTTGGCGACCCCTGTTCTAAAGCACCCAAAGGCCAGACAAGGAATAATGATGGAAACTGAACAAGGAGATATTTAACCTGGAAATAAGGAGAAACTTTCTGACAGTGAGAACAGTTAACCAGTGGAACAGCTTGCCCTCGGAAGTTGTGGGAGCACCATCACTTGAGACTTTCAAGAAGAGATTGGACTGCCATTTGTCAGAAATGGTGTAGGGTCTCCTGCTTGGGTGGGGGGTTGGACTAGATGACCTATAAGGTCCCTTTCAAATCTGATTATCTGTTATCTGAGCCATAAGCTCCTTCTTATCTCACTCCTTATATAAACCAATGAAGTTAGAAATCTTTTTCTTCTATTTTACATCCCTTTAATCTGTGCTCCCAGTAATGTTCTCTGCATTAAGTTTTAATTTTTTAAAAAAAGATGTAGCTCTAAAAATAAGTGGTTGTTTTTTTCTTATTTTTCTTTGAAAAAGTGTTTGGATGAAATGAATCTCTTTCATTCCCCAGGGCAGGACTATACCACTCCCACTTGAATGAATAAAACATGAATGCTAAATTTTTGCAAAAAAAAAAAAAAGCAACACATTCGATGAGAAGGAAATCTTCCAGAATTTTACTTGCAGTTTACGTTGGAAGATTGATGGCTGCTGCTTGATTCTGGGAATTGTGAGTTATTATTGATTGTACTTTAGTTCTATGGTCGACCACTGTCCTTAAGTGGTCTCTGTCATACTTAAAGAGTTGGTTCCAGAAGGTGGCAGTAGGAGACCAGTGCTGAACCACATGGTATCTCTCCTAGGGATTCTAGCAGTTCAGCCTCCTCTTCTCCAAAAATTCAGGATGAAATGTCTAGAAATTCATATTGCAGATAGCCATGCTGGAGGGGGTCAAATCAGGACAGATGCACAGCTAAGCTGTTATATTGTGCTGAAAATTGGTAATTAATAATAGATCAGAATGACGATTAATATGATTAAACTCAAAGTAAAATGGAAATTCTGTTACTAGGCTCAAACAAGTTTGGGATAGGATTGTATCCCTAAAAATTCTGTAGTTCCTTTTTTAATTTTATATATTTTATTTAAATCATTCTGTTAAATACCTTAAAATCATCAACAACATTAACTTAAGATAGGGTAAAGATTAACTCCCTAAGAAGGGAGCAACAATTGCTATAATTGGGATTGCTGCAACAGGAATAAACTAAAAATTATCAATATTGTATTTTGATATACTGAAAAATCTCCAATACAGGTTAGCACAACTGAGTCCTATTAGGGAGTAATGTCTCCTGTCCCTTTCCAAGGCTGGATTATACCATGTTATAAATAGTGGGAAAATGGAGAAGGTTTATACGGTTTAAAAGAACAATTATGATACTATTCAAGGAAAACAATGAAAAATAAAGAAGGGAGGAAAATAACACTGGAAATTTGCAATGATTGATTGAATTAGGCTTTCAAGACGCATGCAAATAAAAAGCAGAAGGATAGGGAGATATTTTAGGACAAAAAATAGCACCAGAACCTGTAGTCACTTGTTCTCAATTGTTAATAGACCATTTCCCACGCTTTACAAATACACACCTGCTGAAATTTCCCTCTGAGACAATGAATTGAAATTCATATTAGTTTCCTTCCCCTAGAAAGCATACATAAAGCTTTCATTTAAAAAAAAAATACTGATAACATCATTTTATTATTTACAGTTCAAGCCAACCACAGTACAGTCAAAACAGTGGAGAATGCTCTGTGCTGTCCAGCCAGTGTATGGGAATTGGATAGTTAATTAGCAATTGTGAACTGTCCCCTTAAGGGAATGCATCATAGTAAATGTAGTTAAGGTATCCTGGGAAATGTAGTCCATGTCACGTGACCACATCTGTAACCCTGATCGGTCACTAAATTGACCCTCGATGGGTTGGGGGAGGTTTCCTCACTCTTGGCTGAACTCACAGACTCGTGGTAACTGTTCGACTTCTACTGCTACAAGATGGGAGAAAAGGTATAGGAGATAAACCATCTTTTTACTGTTCTGTATTCTGTACAGTGGTAGATTTTGTCTTCTGTACAGATGCAGATAGATAAACTCAACAAAACATCCATACAAAGTCTTTATTATTGGTTCATCAGGTATCCTCATAACTCACATTTGTGATGAAGTTCTTCTTTAATGACCAATCCTTTGCATATCTTTTTTTTTTAATAGTGGAATTTACAATTCCAGGCGGGGAGTGTGCTGTCCAGCCAGTGTATGGGAATTGGATAGTTAATTAGCAATTGTGAGCTGTCCCCTTAAGGGAATGCATCATGGTAAATGTAGTTAAGGTATCCTGGGAAATGTAGTTCATGTCACATGACCACATCTGTAATCCTGATTGATCACTATTGATACGTGATGAACAATGGTAGGCTGTTATAAAAGCAGGATACTTCAGTGCATCATAAATGAAGCACAGGAATAGGAAATGAGAAAGACTACAGTTTCCATTCCCACAACTTCTTCAGCAAATGAAACCCAAAGCTTTGGAAAATAATTCTTGCATGTATGATTCCCTGATCATCTTCCTCCCTGCACAGGGTAACTTGCTGTGGATTTGACAAGTGCCACTGTAGCCATGCGTCATCTCTTTATTGCAATCAATTCACAACTACATCACTGTTTTGAATGACAGGTTCCAAAAAGTGCTTTGCATCCCCTCCAAATGGTTGTACAACCCTAATATATACTACTTATGGATTTTTCCTCTTTGGATTGAGTTGATAACATAAAAATGAATATTTATTCATAAATATTGTATCATACATTTTCATGGGATTTTTTTTACATTGGTCAAAGGTTGTGTGCATTTTCAAAAAGGCATTTCAAAAAGCAAAAAATTAAACCTGGTCCAACTGGATTTTGCCATGGTGCAGAGGTAGGAATTTGACCACCCATTTTTCTATTGCTTTCCAGAGGTCCTAAGGGCTGTGGTGGCTCTCGTGGTGAGAATACTGAGTCAGAAGACCATTGAGAGGTCCACATCTCAGCAGTTCAAAATGTAAGCCACGTGACTGAATGAACTCCTATCAGTTTGTGCCAGCTCCTGACAACCTAGAAGTTCAAAAGCATGTGAATACAAGTAGATAAATAGGCACCACTTTGATGGGAAGGTAACAGAGACATGAAAGGAGCCCTCTTGGGAATGAATCCCCTGAGTAACGGTGATATCACTTGGTAGGCACTTCCAACATGAATGTAGTAGTAGTAGTCCAGAAGACTACACAGAGTAAATGAATGTGAATATTATTATTATTATCTTCAGTCGGAAGGTCACTTTATTACCTCCACTCCAGAGAAGTCCAAACATTCCTTTTTTTTTAAATTTAAGTTTTTATTGGTTTTTAAAAACAAACATAAACAAACAAAACATAAAAATATTCAAGCCATCTTCCATATGTATACATACAGTGTGCCGGTTGGCTTACAAATTGTTTTGTGCTTCCATTTCGTAGTCTTCAATTACAATTACATTGCATATAATCTCATATTTTCAATCAAAAATTAAATACCTTAGTATCATTATTAATCAATCATTTGACTATACTTTTATTCATTCATGTTTTACAAGATAATCATAATTTATTTAGTTTGTTTTATAACAGTTCATATTATCATCCAAATCTATCCTAAAATCATTTTGTAGATATAATAAGAAAGAAGTACAACTTTATATATTTATTATTTTCTAAAAGTCTACATATTTCATTACTGTATTTTATTATCTAACCATTGATAGAACAGATCTCAAATTTTATAAAATTGTTTATCCTCTTGTTCTCTAATTTCAAATGTCAATCTACTCATTTCAGCACATTCCAATATTTTCTTAATAATTTCCTCCTATGATGGTGTTTTCTCATTTTTCCAGTTTTTGGCAAATACAATCCTAGCCACTGTTAATATATTAACAATCAGATATTTCAAGTCTTTACTATATATTTCAGGTAAAATTCCCAATAAAAATATCTCTGGTTTCAAGTCTATATGTTTTTTTGTCATTTTTTCCAACCACATGTGGATTTTAGTCCAGTATTTTTTAGCACCCGCACAAGTCCACCACATATGGTAATATGAGCCGGGTGTCTGATGACATTTCCAACATTTTTCGGATTTATTCTTGAACATTCTTGCTATTCTTGTCGGGGGGAAATGCCACCTGTAAAACATCTTATACAAATTTTCTTTATATGCTGTTGACATTGTCATTTTATAATTTTGAGACCACAATTTTTGCCATTTCTCTAAATCAATCCCATATCCAAAATTCTTCCCCCAAGCAATCATAGTTTTTTTAACTTGTTCTTCTTCTCATTTAATTTCTAATAAATATCCATACAATTTTTAATCACCTTTTCATCAGTACCTGTCAAAATCTTATCTAAATCAATTTATCATAGAAACCTTCCATTTTAGAATCTTTATCATACCTTGAATGTATTTGCGCATATGAAAACCAATTCATCTTTATACCTTGTTCCTCTAGTTTTTGAATAGATTTAAGTTCACCATTTTCATTCAATATTTCACCATATCTAACTGTTTGTTCCTTTTTGTATATTATAGGATGAGAAAATGCTTCAATAGTTGATAGCCAGACTGGAATTTTCAAATAACATTGTCTTTTAATCTTCTCCCAGTTTAACCACAGAGACTCCCGTATATAATGTCTTCTAAAATACCCCTGTGTTTTAGTTCCCTTATACCATAAAAAAGCATGCCACCCCAACAGCAAATCATGTCCTTCTAATGTCAACAATCTAGTATTTCTTAGTGTTATCCATTCCTTAACCCACATCAGATTTGTAGCTTGATAATACAACTAGGTATATATACAACTAGATAATACAATTAGGCAAACCAAATCCTCCTCTAATTCTAGCATCTTGCAAAAGTTTTAACTTTATTCTCGCTTTCTTACCTTGCCATATATATTTCAACACAATTTTATTTAAATCTTCAAAGTAATGTTTTCCAAGCCTAATTGGAATTGTTTGAAACAAATACAAAATTCTGGGTAATATATTCATCTTGATTGTTGAAATTCTTCCTATTAGTGACAGTTGTAAATTTTCCCATTTCGCCAGATCTAGCGCTATCTGCTGTTTAAGTTTGATATAATTATTCTCTTTTAGTGTACTACATCTTGCTGTCAAATATATCAAATATATCAAATATATGTACTTGATCTTATTCATGACCTGAATTTTCAATAGGTCTGCCAGTTCTTCCTTTTGTCTTAATAGCATATTCTTTGTCAAGATCTTTGTCTTATCTTTATTTATTTTCAAACCAGCCACCTTTCCATATGTCTCTATCTTTTCTATCAATTTTGGTGCTGTTTCTAGAGGGTCTTCTAAGATGAAAACCAGATCATCTGCAAATGCTTGCAGCTTAAATTCTTCCTTTTTGATTTTCATTCCTTTTATATTCTTTTCATCTCTAATATTTCTGTTTAGCACTTTCAAAGTTAACACAAACAACAAAGGTGATAGTGGGCACCCTTGTCTTGTTCCTTTTCTTATATTGATAGAGTCTGTCAGTTCTCCCTCTATCATTACCTTTGCCGTTTGCTTATAGTATATAGCTCCTATTGCTTGAATAAATTTTCTAGCAAAGCCCATCTGTTCCAGCAGTAATAACATGAATCGCCAATTCACATTATCAAATGCCTTCTGTGCATCTAGAAATATCAGAGCCATTTGTTTTTCAGGATGTGCCTCGTAGTATTCCAAGGTGTCCAAGATTACTCTCATATTATCTTTAATTTGTCTCTTTGGCAGAAATCCATTTTGATCAGGATGAATAAAATTATTTAGATATTTTGTAAGTCTTTCTGCCAATATTGAAGCAGAGATTTTATAATCTGCATTTAGTAGAGAAATAGGTCTATAGTTCTTAATTTGTAATGGATCGGCCTCCTCTTTTGGAATAAGTGTAATATAGGCTTCTGACCATGATTTAGGTATCTTCTTCTTTAACATAACTTCATTCATAACTTCTAGCAATGGAAGATTCAACGATTCTTGTAATGTTTTATAAAATTCTGCCGGAAGTCCATCTGGGCCTGGTGCCTTTGCATTATTTTGCTTCTTGAGTGCTTCAATTAACTCCATCATCGTTATATTGCTTTCTAACATTGTTTCAATCTCTTTAGTTATCTGAGATAAATTAGCATTCTGTAAGTACTGTTGTCAGCCTCATCAATATTCTCTTGCATATATAGTTTCCCATAGAAGTCTCGAATGATTTCCTTCTTCTCTTTACTGCCATAGCAAACTTGGCCTTGGTCATCTGTTAATTGCAATATTTTCCTTGATTCTTTCTCCTTTCTCAATTTGTATGCTAACCATCTACCTGGTTTGTTTGCATCTTCAAAGTAGTTCTGTTTAGCACCTCTAATTTTCTGTGCTAATTCTTCTTTTTCTATTTGACCCATTTTATGTTTAACTATATCCATTTTTAACTTGATGTCCTTTTTCTGTGGCATTTTCTGTAGCTCTTTTTCAAGTCTTTTATACTCATCCTCTAAGGCCTTAGAGGCTAATCTTTTCATAGTATTTCTTTTCCTTGTATAGTCTATTATCAAGGCTCTAACATATGCCTTCATTGTATCCCATACATTCTGAATTGATGTATCTTCTTGTTTTCTCTAAAGAAAAAGGCCAATTCTTTCTCCATCCACTGTGTGAAGTCTTTTTCCTTTAAAATGGTATTATTTAACGTCCATCTAGATCTTCTTTTTTGTCCTTTCCATTTAATTATCATTGGATTGTGATCTGCCCAAGCACTTGTTTCAATATTTATTTCTTATTATTTCAATATTTATTTATTTCTTGAATATTAGTTATTAATTCTGTTGACATCCATATCATATCTATTCTGGACCATGATAAGTGTCTATTTGAGTAGAAGGTGTATTGTTTAGTTTTAGCATTTCTTTCTCTCCATGTATCTTTTAAGTTTATTTCATCTACCATTTTAAAAAAAGATTTAGGGAGAGTCTTTCTGTTTTGCTTTATTGTTTTCTGTGCTGTATAGTCCAATTTATTTTCTAGAATTCCATTAAAATCTCCCATCATAACTATATTAGCATAGTCCAGTTCAATTATTTTCATATGTAATTTTTTGTAGAATTCTTGTTTGTCATTCGGGGCATAGATTGCAATCAGGAGTGTTTTCGTATTATTGTCCATTATTTCCACCATTAGTATTCTTCCGTCATCATCGGTATAAATCAATTTTGCTGAGATGGTCTCTTTAATATATAAAACCATTCCTCTTTTCTTACATTGTGTCAAGGAAGTAAATATTTTCCCTAGTTTTGGCTGTATCAACAATTGTTCATATTGTTTTTTAATATGTACTTCTTGTAGACAAATTATATCAAATTTTAATTTCTCTAATTTATGAAAGGTTTTCCTTCTTTTAACGGCTGAGTTAAGTCCATTTATATTAATTGTAATCAGTTTTTTCTCTTCCATGGTTATATTTTGTAGTTAGGTTTAGCAGCTCTCGTAGATCTTGGTTCACGTTGTTCTTTGGCTTCCACCTTTCCACCTACTGCACCTTCTTCTTTTTCAATCGCCATTTGGCAGTCCTCTTGGAATTCAATTAGTGAGATTTCTTTTTCTGCCTCTTCCTCTTTCCCTCCAAAAAAATCTGTATAAAATAATTCTGCTTTCTCAATTGAGTCAATTCTATGTCTCTGTTCTTGCCATGTGAACATTAAACCTTCTGGAATCAGCCATCTATAATTCACCTCTTTTTTAAGTAGCATTTTAGTCAAGAATCGGTATTCTCTTCTCCTCTCTCTCACTCTTCTGGGTATTTGTTTCAAGACCACAATCTCCTTGTCTTTATATTTCAATGTTTTCTCTTTTGCCACTTGCAGTATTTGCGTTTTAATGGCTTTCTTTGTAAATCTGTGACCTTCTCTTGGTAAGCTATTTCTCATCGCATATCTTGTGAAAACTCAATAAACCTCATATATTCCATCCATCATCTTCTCTTCAGTTATTTCCAAAGCTTCAGCCAGTATTTCTATCATTATCTCAGCTAAGTTTTGTCCTTTTTCTTCCTCTACATTTTGGAATCTAAGACAGAATTCTGATCTATCCATCTCCCATCTCAACATACCACTTTTATCTTGTTCAACCACCGTTAATCTATTATCAATATCTCCAATCTTCTTGTCTCTTTGTTTATCTTCTTCAATTTTTTGGAATCTCACCTCATACTTCAACATCATTTGTTGGATGTTCTCCACTTTTTCATCGGTTTTCCCTGTTCTTTGTTCAATGTTCTCTGTTCTTTGTTCAATGTTGTCTGTTCTTTGTTCAATGTTCTCTATTCTCTTTCAATATTCTCTGATCTTTCTTGAATATTTTGAATTCCTTGCATAATCATCTGCAGAGTCACTTTTTCTTGTTCTTTTTCTTGCTTTAACATTGTTTGTATTGAACGTTGTCCTCCAGATGGTGGGGAGGAGGAAGTAGAAGTTGAAGAACCAGGAGCTGTTAGTTTCCTACTCATTTTAAGCAATTCAAAATCTTCAGGTTCTTCTAAACCTTAATCCAATTGTGAAATAACCAATTGTAGTTCGAAATAAAAATAGTAGAAAAAAAAGCCCAATAGTAATGATAAAAAAAAAGAAGAAGAAAAATAAGGGAGGACAAAATTTCTTCAGATTCTTGTATACCTTTATCCAATTGGTGGTTAGATGAAGAAAAAGGCTTGAAAAAAAAAAGAAAAGGAAAGGAAAAATTCTTCAGGTTCTTCAACACCTTAATCCAATTGAGAGGTCTCAAATAGAAAAGAGTGCATAAAAATAAACCAGAAAGGTAGATGAAAAAACAAAAATACCAGGAAAGGAGAAAAAAAAGGCTATTCCCTTTAAAAAAAAAAAAAAAGGAAACATTAATACTAAAGCTTTCCCTTTAAAATAAAAAGCAAGCGTAGAGATTGGACTTCCAAAGAAAAGAAAAAGAAAAACAAAGACAAGCTCCAACAAAGCCAAAGATCCAAATAGCTATTGCAAAAAAAAAAAAAAAAAAGATAAAATGAAATAAAATAAAGCTGGTGAGGAGGCATAGCACAACTTAGAAAAAGTAAAAAGAGCACACTGCACTTTGTCTAATTATCCAAGGCTCTTATTATAACTCTCTTCTCCAAAAACTTATCACCTTTTTCCCCCCTAGGTTTCAACACCAGACTCTAGCTGTTGATAGAAACCCAGAAGAGCACCTGCAATAATACTCTCCCATGCTCTTCCCTCTATCTTATCAAACAGGCAGTGTCCTTGAAAAAAAGTCTCAATTCTTTCACAACTTTGTCTGGTCAAAGGAAAAGTAGAGTATTTCCAAGCCTCTAGTTGGCAGTGTTACAAAGTTTCTTTAGCTTTCACTTTCCCCCTCCTTTTCCGGCAGAGTATAATAAGAATTAGTTAAAAAAGGAAAAAAATATTTTTTTTAAAAAAAAAGAGACTAAAAGGGAGTCTCTGGCTTAATATATTATAAAATCAAAAAGGGGAAAGAAAAGAGTAGATAAAAAAAAGGAAAAAAACCAGTCCAGTTTCGAAATATAGGATCATCAGTAATAAGAAAAATAAATAAATATTACTTTGACATTCCTGTTTAAAATCGCCGCTTATTCACTTCTGTCAAAAAACTTTTACAGATTCTTTCTTTCCCTTAGGGTGTCCTCTCAAATCTTTAAATAAAGAAGAGTTCTCACCAAACCGGCACACTTTCTCTTTCGTTCTTTTTCGTTTCGGAGCTGTCCCAACTTCAGCAGCTTTAATGGCTGCCTCTTTGCCACTGGCAAAAAGAGCTTCTCCTGGATCTACCAGGGACTTTGCGATATCCCTGGGATCGACAGGATGCGCTCTTTACATTCACCATCTCTTTGGGATGGTTTAGATCCACTTGGACCGTCCAGGAGCAAAGATATCGGCAGCGATCTCAGACCTCCAAGATCGCATGCCGTATCATCGCGACGCCAGCTCCGCCCCCCCAAACATTCCTTGATGGGTGATTGGTGGTTCTTCAGTATTTATGAATTATGAATTATTTATCTGCTATTGATTTCTAAAAATTCTCTACAGCTAGCAAAACTATATAAAACAAAAACACCACATAAATGCATCCTCATCCACACTTAAACCTGGCATTTTATTACATAATTTCTCTTCAACTCTTCAAAATTCTGAAAAATAATTATGTCTTCAGTGTCTTTTAGAACATTGTTGGAGAAGGTGCCACTTGAATCTTAGGAGGAAAAGTATTTGTCATTTGGGTATATACAAAAGCAGCAGCAGATTCTTGTTCCTACTTCTCTTATCTGAGTTTGAGATTCTTAACAGCTCCATTCTAACTAAAGATATTGGATAGATTGGTATTACTTAGAGTAGGCAGTTCTTCAGATAGGATTTAATAGGATGTAGCAGAAACTTTGCCTCTGTATAAATTACAGTGTGACGGGTGGCCTGACATACAAAATTTTGCTAGGAAATTTAGATAAAAGAACTAGATTCTCGCCCTGCCCAAATCAAAATAGCTCTAAAGGGAGTACCCAGAGTCCAAAAGCAACCTAAAGTCATGTGTTGATCCTATCCTTATGGGAGTCATCCAACTGCAACAGTGAGTAGCTAGTGAAGTATGTCAACTTCAGTAAAACTGCTCTGGCTTGCTGCCTGAAGGGACAAGCACTACTTGAATACCAGAACAGTCAAGAAGTGCCTCAAATGTTGGTCAGTTATAAGGTGATAGCAATGTCCTCAGGACATGGCAGAAAAAAGAAGTTACTGGAGTACTTTTACATGATTGTTAAGCATAAGTAGGAAAAAGATTCAGAGACCCAAGGGCAATTTATGTTAAAAGTGGGACCAAGTTAATTCTGAATGGTTCAAAGAACACATACACAAATAAGATGGAATAGAAAGGACAACTATCATGCATTCTGCATCCCGTATCACTATAATTGGACATAATAGCAGGGAAAAGACATCAAACTGTAGCTGGACAACAGAAAGCTCAAGAAAAGCAGAAACATCCATTTTTTTATAAAGGTTAAGTAAGTACACCATTAGCATTATATTTATTGTTAACAATTCTTAAATCTGAAGTGTGTTAAGTTGCTAAAAATCACTTGTCATATGAGAATGAATGGTAGGAATGATGTTTAGCAGAGATGCTTTATTATGGTAGTGCAACCATTTTTTAATTTCTCAAAGCAATTCTGGAATTCACCAGCAACAGTTATTATGCATGTCATATAAATTATGTACATCTGAATTTCCATTAGTGTTTAGAACCCCTGGGCACCTTACTTTGTGAGCATCCCTGCAACCACATTTCCATCATTTTAAATACTATTTCAGATGAACTAAAATTAATGGCAACCAAGAACTGAAAGTGAACTCTGAAAATGTAATAAGAGAAGATACTGAATTATTTATTGGAATTCCATGACACTGCTAGCACAATTAGAAACAGCTCTTGCAAATATTGAAATAGAATGTTTTATTTACAGTCAGACTACTATTTAATCTGGCATTTTTATCTCAAACATTTCCTCAGAATTCTGTCCTCATTTCAGTGTAATTTGCTTCAGACAAACTATGTTTCGGTTTTGAATTCTGAAACATAAAGGTACAATCCTATTGTCCTAAGATATGGTGATTTAAGAGCCCTACGAAATCATGCAGTTTCCTCACAATCTGTTCTCTTTCAGATGTGTTGGACTTCAGGTTCCAAAACCTTCAAGGGCTTGGAATTCTGCACATTTGAAGGAAAATGGCAGATTCATATGTTTTACTGCAGAAGAAATGCAGATATAGCAACATGGATAGGATGGATTAAATTTGGCATATTACTACCGCCAGAACACTTGTTCTTGTGTTTTTAATTATTTTTATTAAAGTATTTTAATAAAGTATTTTTACAGAATAAAAATAATACGAATTTAGAGAAAAGGGGGGGGGCTATAGTAAAAAATGTAAAAGGAAAAGGATAATAGAAATATTATATAGAGAGAAGTGGACTTTACTCTACTTTACAGTAGTTATAAATGCATGTATATTTTATCCTCTCTCTCATTGTGATTGCAGCTCCATTCTTTCAATATTCCACCCTTTCTACTCATTTAGCCTATAAATCACAAGCTCTTTTTTTTCTGTTTCAGCAAAAAAAGGCCATGAAGGGTTTTATGTCACTACAAAATGTAGTTACTGTCTTTTCTCTAATCAAATAAGTCAATTTTGTAATCTCTGCAAATTCTGTCATCTTCACCAGTGACAACTCCACTGTGGGTATTTCAGTCTTAATACTCACTCTTGGTGTATTGACAAATAGAGTAGTGATATAAATGGAACAAAGAAAAAGCAAGCTTATACCAAATCAAGCCTTGGCTATCTTAGTATCAACATAAAAAGACATCAGGAAATGGATGTAATACCAAAGACAGTAAAAGGGAAAAGATGAATACAGTAAATATCAATATTTCTAACCAGATTTTTCCCATTTACATCAGCAGTCTGGAGTGTATGATTTGACATCTCAGTATTCAAGATGATTGTCAAAATTGATCCTTCAAACTATATTTTCATTCAAAACAAATCAAACAATATGAGCTTTGCTCATTTCTTCATGGTACTTCTATTTTCAGTCTATCAGCACTCATCCAGTCTACTAGTAATATAGTCAAGGACTTCAGACAGTCCTGATAAAGGAATGGTTTTCTCTTAAAGGCCATTAAAAGATCATTGAAAGAAAGTAAACGATTAATTCCTGGGAAAGTAGACTCAAAATAACCGTAACTTGATACTGTTTGGCATAAGATGAGGCAGAGAGAAATTCTGGCAGGCTGACCAGATTCTGTTACTCTTCTCTACAGCTAATAAAGTAGCATTTCTGGAATCCTTGCATTGTTTCCTGACTTGGTCTACCTTGAAGAGCTGAGAGCTAGGACCTACAGAATGGCCCCTGGCCTGTATGGATTGGGTAGGCAGATTCTACCTCGAGCCAACAGTCCCAAAGATAATAGAAGCTTGAAACTTAAAGGACTCTATAAACAATCATTTCATCTAATGCTAATGATTAATTCCAGTCCACTGAAAGCAAACTGGCAGTCAATGGAACCCCCATATTGTTATCACTCTATCATATTCCAGGTAGTCCTTGAATTATGGCAATTGAGCCTAAAATTTCCATTGCTAAGCAAGACAGTTGTTAAGTGAGTCCCCCCCCTCCCATTTTACAACCTTTCTTACCACCGTAGTGATTCACTGCAGTTAAATTAGTAAAATAGTTTTTAAGTGAGTCTGGCTTTGCTTGTCAAAAGGTCACAAAAGGTGATCACATGACTCCAGGACACTGCAACCATTCATAAACACATGCCGGCTACCAAGGATCCATGTTTTGATCATGTGACCATAGTGATGCTGCAACTGTTATAAATGTGAAAAAATGGTCATAGGTCACTTTTTCCAGTGTTGTTGAAACTTTGGACATGAAAAGAATGGTTGTAAGTCAAGGATGACTTGTCGTTTGCATTGGTCAGCAGGCAGGCAGGCAGGCAATTGCATTATGTATTAGTATAGCTTCTGATTCATCATCAAGGAAGCTTCAGGTAGTGCAAATTGCACGTAGAGATAATAAGGGCCTAATCTTTCCAATCAGCACCTCCTGGTTCAGGAAAGGTTGCATCTGGCAAACCAACCATTGTCTCCAACCGCTTGCAAGCCCAGAAGGACCTCCAGATAGTAGAACTGATCCTTAGCACAAGTGTCCCCAAGCACTCGGGCCCTGGCCCACTAGTGGGCCACAGCTTGTTTGGAACAGAGCCGTGGAGGTGATGGGCAAGTGAGCATGCACAGCTACACTTGCACAAGCAATAGGTGAGCATGTGGAACCATCCCCTCTCCCCTCCCACCAATCCAAAAAGCCAAAAAGGTTGATGACTGCTGCTTTAGAAAGACTACCATCCTGTTAAGAATTGGTATTATGTTAGGTGAAGAATTAAAAAGAATTTGGAGATTAATATTAAACAGAGCCTTTTATCATGGTTTTATTACCTGTGAGAACTTTCTGAATATCAGTTCCCTGTTTTAATATCAAATAATTTTTCATTGCCCAATAAAAGATCCTATAAATGCTGCTTTTGTAATATTTTTTAACAATACTCATTTCAATTGCAACACATTTCCTCTTCTGATATTCACCAGCATCTCTTTAAACTAATTTGACCATTCAGCCACACACCAAAAAGGAAAACAAAATAATAGTACTATATTGCCAGTTGAATATCACAAAGAAAACTGAAATCTAGAAAAAAAAATCTGGTAACGAAAGCAAATATTCATCTAGCAAATGCAGCAGCACTTACAATAAGTAAGTAAAGTCAGGAAGACCCACAAGTATATGTATATATAAAGACTCTTGAAAGATGGCCACAAAAACCACAATAAGGATTAGTTGCTTTTAAGAACATAAAGCATATGCTTTTCAAGATTACAATGAAGCATATGTTGATAATAAATTGTTTTTAGCCTACTATTTTTACAACTGTTTTGGATTCCATATTTTACATTACAAGAAACACAGATTGTTCAAAATATTGTATCTTTTCCATTTATCAGCATTTTCAAAATATAGGCAAACCTTGACATTATGGCACATGTCGTAGGATTAAGGTGAAATGTCTCATCTTAACGAACCCCCCCCCATCTCTGCTTTCCCCAATGAAATGTTAAAGGAATGTGCAGGTCGTTAAGTGGAGCATGGTGGCCCCTAGGTAGGGGAGGCCTGTTGAAGGCCTAGTAAAGGCCCAGACCCACCTTTCCTGGCCCTCTCAAGGCCTCCCCCACCCTGACACACCCAATGCTCCATCTTCCACACTCTGCATCCCAATGAAGGCCTGGAACCCGTAACTTCATATTTAGGGCTCCAAATTCATCTTCCCAAACTTCATCTTAAAGAACACCCATTTTACAGAAGCCTCCGCTTTTCTTTCCATACTGCTCTTGCTTCATTTTATCCTGTCTGCACAGAAGCATAAAACAGGAAACTGCCAAACACTTTGCTAAACCAAAGCAAGAAATTATACTTAGGTCTGGAGGATGTGATTAGAACAGTACCTAGAAACTTATTGCAGCTTGGGTTGAGGGGCAAGCAGGGGTCTAGGTGGTATAGGTCAGTGGTTGCCAACCAGTGGGCCGGGGACCACTGGTGGTCCGCGAGAAAATTTTGGTGGTCCACAGAGAAATGTCACCCACAAAGCACCCCCCAAAGCAATTAATCCAGGCTGCGCAGGAACACAAGGCTGCACCGCCCACATAGCCTGTAGGAACACAAAGCTTGCATCACTTGCATTGTGAACAACACAAGGTAGTGAGGGGAGGGGGAAAAGTGGGGAGGGGGGACTTGCCCCACGCGCCCCATGCACCTGGCCTGGCCACCGGGCTGCTTCTTTCCGCTTCTTTCTTCTTCTACTTTTGACTGCACACAAGGAAAGCAGCAAAAGTCTTTCTTTCTCTCCCCCAGACTCTGCCAGAAATGAGTCTTTGGGACCCTGCAAGGCATCCTGCTCCAAAAGGCTGCACCGGCAAAGACTAATTTCTGGCAGAGTTTGGGGGAGAGAAAGAAAGACTTCTGCTGCTTTCCTTGCATGAAGCCAAAAGTCTCTCTCTCTCCCCCCCTGAGAATGGAGCTAGAGATGGTATCTTGTGATCCCAAATAAAGAATGATTGATTGGTAGGAAAACGGGGTGGGGAATTTTCCTGCAGACTTTTTTGGGGGATTTTCCCAGTGTCTCTGCTGCTTTCTGCAGAGACCCTGGGAAAATGTCAGCAAGCCACCATCAGTCAAAATTCATAATAGTGGTCCGCGGGATTTAAAATTATGAGTTTGGTGGTCCCTGAGGTCCAAAAGGTTGGTGACCCCCCTGGTATAGGTCATGCTAGGAACAGCTGACTTGTACACATGCTATTCCAAGCTGAACAGCATGACTTGCATATGTGCTATTCTAATGACTATAAGAAATTTTTAACTAATCATTGTATTGCTGCTTTGCATTTCCTGTATCCTGAGGTATAAAATAGAATGCCAGTCTTGCTTAGCGCTCCTCCCAGCTCCTTTGTTTGCTGACAGGGAGCCCCTTTGCTTCTGATCAGAAATAAAGTGACAAATTTCTGATCAGAAATAAAGTGATAAATGGGCAGCATCATTTTTTCAGACTCTATTGTTCCCTGCTTAACAGCCTCAGAGTTCCATTTAACGGAATTCACTGAATTCACTCTTCTCCTAGGAGCCACATCTCTGACTAAGATTTTGCAGACATCTTGTTTTATCATATGTTACAACATTATTAATATGTTTAATGAATATGGAGAACCAAATCATAACCCTCTCAAGTACATAGGTACCCTAAGTGGATACAAAGGGCTGCTGAGGTTTACCCTCAAGATGTGAAGAGTAAGAATAATGTCACACTAGACAATATAAGGTAAATATTAAAAATGAACTGGCTAATGTATTTCTAATTAATCCTTTGAACATTAAGGAACTTTATACTCAAGTAACAATTGTATGTGACCCCAGACACCCTTTTCTTTAACACCCTATCCTTTTTGCTGAAATTTGGATGGAATAAATTATCTTCTCAGATCACATACAGATATTTCTGGCAATTTGGTCATTAAATGAAGTGGTTTGTAAGCGAAGCTGCAAGTGTGTTTCGCCACTTACTTTAGCTTTCCTGTGCTTTACAGACTTAGGAAAGTTGTAAATGCAAAGACTGATGATAAATCATTTTTTTCACCACTATCATAACTGCAAACAATCACTAAATGAGGCAGTCACTAATGAAAACTACTTGTACATCAATTGATAATACTCTAGGGTAAGTTATACTCTACTATAGGTTGTGTTTATTTATTAAGTGTGTATCACCTACATTTCTCGCAATGATAGGGATGGATTATAAATTCTCCCAATAATTGTTCAAATAAATAAAAAGCATATTTGAATTATAAATTCAAATAGTAAATTATATTAGCAGGCAATATTTAGCATTGCAAGAGAGAAAGGGTTTTTTAGTGATTTTATTAAGGGTTATTTATTCTGCCAGGTTGACCTATCATCAGTGTGAGCCAGCAATCTTTTTTGGAAGGTAAGAAACACACATCACCTTCTACTCATCCGGCTCTACCCACTATGACTATGACCTCTGAGCATGTCTCCAGTACTGCTTTCAGAGTTTTCCTTCTTCTGTCATCTTGAGAATTGTCATCAGGTTGGCCTGCTGCACTTTAACCTCACTGCAGATTGATTAGCTGCTTTCTAAACATAGGAATGATCCCTGGCCTCTTCTTCCTCATTAGGATCTACTCTGCAACCTGTGTTATAGCAAGTCTTCCACACTACCAGTAGTCTCACAGTTAAAACATCTGGACGTTTAGAAAGTGAGAAACATCTGCTATATAGGCATGGCAATGGATTTTAGTCAGTAAAAGCAGGAAAACACAAGAAAATGACTTTTGTTTTCAATCTGATTGTTCTGCCTGCATATACCATATATAGATTTGGATGATTTGGATGTGTGTGTTTTTGTTTGTATATCCAGTAAGATGTAGTAACAAGAGGGAAGGCAATTGTCCATTGCTTTCCTGACAAGAAAAGTGGAAGGGGACAGCAGCAGGTGAATTGTCCAACAAAGGGATGTGGTAGTTTTTGTGTGAATGGGATACCTTGTAAGCATCTCAGTCTAGACAGGATTTTCATAAATCAGTATAGAATCAAGCATAGGGCAGGAGCAGCTTAAACGTGAAATACAGACATGCACTAAGATTGATCTCATTAGCAGCAGTTTTGTTAGCAGTGTGAAATGCCTACCTTTCTGAATGAACAAAATTCTATTCTCTTATCAGGGTTTAACATATTGCAAGCCTGTTTCCATTTTTTTCACAGCAATCTCTGGCTCACTTATAACACAGCATGTCAAAAGCTGGACTCTAAAACATCCCTTTTTCAAATGCAAGCATGACATGAAAGTAAATCCAAGTAATGAAAAGAAAACCCTATTTCCAACAATAAATATAATTTAAGACTGAATCTGAGTACTAGGAAATGAAATATGCAGCAAATGTATTTTAAAATGTAATGTATTTTAAAATGCAATGACATGATCGATCAATATGGATATAAGCATATCAGAGACACAATCTAGTAGCACCAGTTGTTCCTGGCTCAATACACAAAATACAAAATTGTACCAAACAATGAAAATCTTGTATGGAAAATGGCCCTTTATGTGAATGCATTGAACCAGCAGTATTTACTGCTGGTAGAAGGAGACAAAAATGTATCATAGTGGTTAGGAAAAACATTTATTAGTGAAAGTGGGTTTTCAAAAAAAGAAGATCTGAGGAGAGGTTTTCCTTCTATTTTCACCTCAGTCTATTCATATATTGGAAACCCTAGAAAATCATCACTATTATTTATAGCAGCAGGGAGGAAAGAAGGAAATCTGAACAACAAACATTGACCCCAGTTCAATATTTTGACATAACAATTGACACAGTAACTGAAAAAGGTAGGAAAAGCTTCTATTCTCCTTACTGCAGCTGCATCGAAAGGATACATGAACCAGATGTTCATGCATGCAGTAATAAGTCATAGTTCAATGTCTTCAAAAGGAAAAACAACAAAGTCAAGGTGCCTCCTGAAAAAGCACCTTTAGGACAACAGTCCAATGTTATTTTTGAAAGAGATCCTTAGACAGACAAGAATTATAGTTTGTATTAATTATACTAATGTTAATAATTTGTATTCATAACTAACACTTGAATAAAGCTTATTATTGTGTTAATGTCCCCTTCTGTTTCTCTCTGAGCCTTTAGGAACAATCACATTTGGATATAAATCGTATCAAAAATGTTAGTTATGCACATTTTATGCATCCTCTACTAAACTTTAATTCCTGTCATGACAGCTTTTGCTGATGAAATTATTTTTTCTTATTGCTTTCTTTTTACGTTACATTATGTTAAAACCAATTTTAGGCACCAGTTAAACAAAGACCTGTTGAAACTTAAACACAATGGAAGAGTTCACACATTGCACTAAGTCAGGTTGACAGAAAAAGATGCAGTTGGTTGCCTTTCATACAATATCCTAAGATAAACTCAAACCTCATCATGGCGTAACATGATATATGAATTGAACCTATTACTTTCCCAGACTGGTATGTTATATAATAAAAGTTATACATTATAAAAAGTATAATATTATAGAGGTTATATTTTAAAAAACTTAAAATGGGCATTGTGTCCTACAGGTATATAATTCACTTGGAAACAATACAGAAGTGGTTCTTCATTTCCTAAAAACATTCCAAAATGTTTTTTTCCCAACTTCTCTGACTAACCTATCATCCTGTGATTACTGACTATTTTCCCATACAAATATTTCTTAGCTTTTTCTTTCCCTATCTGTTCAGGGTTTTTTGAGTTCAGCCAAGGTCAGTGTGTGACAAAAGTAAATAAAGAGCAATAATAAGAAAAAAAAAATCTAAGCATTTAAAAAGCTAATTGTAATATTTTATAAGTAAATTACTGATTACATTTTCCCAGAAATTATTTTTGGTATCAAATATACTACCCGTTGATTGCTGTTATTGAGAAACTTAGAGATGCTGATATATTTGAAACACACTTCATTTTCCTGGATTCTCACATTTAGAGGACTGGCTAAGCAAAGTCTTAAGATCCACTTGGGTAAGAAAATTGCACTTGCTGACTTTAAGCTAATTGGATCACTAAGAACAACTCTAACTGGTATGCTAAAAGTAATTTCCTGCCAACGTCTCTGACTGCTATTCTAACAAGCTACTGTAAATATTTCTGAAAAACGTCTGCATAGAGAAATGGTAAAAAAAAAAAAAGTTCCACATTTATTATTATACAAACTGTGGATCACAGCCCAAGAACACATCCTAATTCTAACATGCAGTACCATGGCAACTTGAAATTTCCTACATCTCTTGAGCATGGAACTTAAAATAAAGCTCTTTCATTTTCTGTTCAATTTTGGGCACATTAATGGTGAGGTTCAACTTTAGAACTTTCGTTGTACTTTGATTCCTAGGTAAAAAAAAATTCTAAGGTTTTCAAAAGAGTTGCCCAGCAGGGAAATAGCGAACTGAAATCAGTTTCTTTTAATAATAATAATTTTTAAAATGATGTGTGCCGCATACAGCATGTCATTCACTATTTAAACAGCCAGGATTGTTCAAATTTGGCCAGGTATTATTATTCCCAAATCTGCTATTGTTGCATGCATGTTTGCAGACATAAGTGGGCAATAATAATACCCAAGGACTCTTGAATAATTAGGATGTCTAGATCAACCTTGCCAAATCTTCACAACATTTGTTATTTAACTTTAAAAAGTCAGGAGTTTCTAACATTTAATTCAGAATTTTGGATGACATGCCATGACTCACCATGGCATGTATACATCTGCCATTATTTCACTGTGGACCTCAGGTCAAATATCATGTCTCCTAATCCTGGCATTGCCAGTCGAGCTGGGATAGCATTCAACTGGTCATTCATGTGCTTCAGTGCTCCTTGCTGATCCCCCTGCATATTTAGAGAGGCAAAGACAGATGATCCCGGTGACATTTACTGTTCTGGAATGACTCTTGTAATCTGTAAAGTTACAAACATCTCCTTGTGACATTGACTACAGCTTTACTGCCATCTCTGTGCTATGACAGTCTAAACAGCCTGAAGTGAAGAGGTAACTTATGCAATACTATCAAGCAAGCAGATGCATTCATGTCAAAATAAAACTCATGGCAGCCAGTAACAGTTGTTGCAGGAAGATGGAAAAGAGCACCACTTGGTGAAAGCTCTGAAGTGCCCAGCACCTGGTTAAACTCATTTACACAAGTTGCGATGAGGACTATCAGTTTGAGTCCTGGCGGGGGGAATCACAGAGAAGCCTATCAAAGTTACTGGCTACCCACTGTCTTGGTTTCAAAGAATCAGAGCTAGGACACTGTCAATCACAGCTTTCTTACAATAAAAGAATACTGGAATGAATTGAAATGATGCCATTAAAATAGGTAAGCCACTCTCTAAAGATTGATACCCGTGTAGATTTTTTGGCAATAGTTGGCTACTCAATTGACTAAATTTAGCTATCCTAAGATGACCCATTAATGAGGCAAGAGATACGAGCATCACTTTCAGCCAACGTTCTCTAAGATTGCCATTGTTTTAGCACATTGGTTCTCAACCTTCCTAATGCTGTGACCCTTTAATACGGTTCCTCATGTTGTAGTGACCCCCAACCATAAAACTATGGCTCGATTCCTAAGACCATCGAAAATATGTGTTTTCCGATGGTCTTAGGCGACCCCTGTGAAAGGGTCGTTCGACCCCCCCCCCAAAGGGGTCACGACCCACAGGTTGAGAACCACTGTTTTAGCAAGATATTTTGATGACTAATTTATTTTAACTATGGGTAAACATTTAGGACACCAGGGTGACACACCAGTGCCTGCAATATAACCAATAGAAAATTGTATCCAATTCCGCATCAACCTGCTACTTACCGAAGGCCTACCTAATTTTCCTTAAAAGAAAGTGGGAGAGTTTCACATCAGCAGGAGAGAGGGGCAGAAGGATCTTGCCTGGCCTCTTGATCAATAGCCCCAAAGCCCTAAATGCTGTCATGGAGAATTCTGGGAATAGTGGCAATGGGAATTTTGATCTTATGTGGCAATACAGTTCTCCAAGGAGCAGAGCATCTGCACCAGGCCTGAAATGGGTTCGGCAATGGTAAAATGCTCATCTGAACATGCAGTGGGGAATGTTTGCCTTGTTCTTGTAGGTTCCAAAGTAATTTTTATTTAGAGTCAGTTTTGATTTCACCAGCTGTGTGTCTGATTGGAAATTATAATATATATTTTGCACTCCTTTGTCATATTCTGAATGAGCTCATTTTTGCCCTTATCTGTATTTTCTCCCTTCCTCTTCCAGCATGCTTGAAGGGCAGCATACCATATAACATCCTTATTGTTTTTCACTGTTATTACTATTTCTATTTGAAGATGGTTAAAATGCCATGAAGTCTACACTTCCAGCAAGGTTCCCTATTGTCCTTATTAGTTGTGGCTGTTGAGAGATAAAAGTTCACAATATCTGAAAGACCATAGGCTGGCGCTCTCTCTCTCTCTCTCTCTCTCTCTCTCTCTCACACACACACACACACACACACACACACACCCCACATGGTTATCCTTCTCTGACAGCTATCATTTTTGATTACCCAATGACTGCAAACATACGTGATAATGGCTTGCACGTGTAAATAACCAATCGGAAATATACTACTAAAAATGTTTCACTTTGCATCATTTGGCATCTTTATATGAGTGGGTAGTCCACATAATTAACCACTACTAGTCACATTTTGAATAAAATCACATTATGTACATGCAAATATGAGTCCGTTCCAGGTGTCACGCTGTTTCCTGTGCTAATAGATGTTTGACTGCACACATAAAGGTTTCCCTAACACCCTGCATGCTACAAAGCTTCTTGGGTGGCTCAGGCTGTTTTCCTCCCTCAAAGTAAATTCAGAGAGGAAACCACTGTGGCTGGCTTGGCATTCAAGTGAGGAGATGGCACTGGAGCAACAAAGACTAAAGCCAACAGCAGGAGGGAAAGCAACAGGAACAGGGAGGGAAAAGGGAGACATTCTGCACTAAAACACAATGGAACTCTAGACACGGTGAACGTCTGCAGCTGACTAGAGAAAGTCTCACCTACCTTGACAAAGAGTTCAATTTCAGGGTCTTTTCCTTCTCCATTGGCAGGAGACGAGTTGTTCATTTCTGATCCCCCCCCAGGCAAGGAGCTGTTCTCCTTGCTCTGCAAAGAGTCCAGGGCCAGCACGGCTTCGCCTTTTACCCACAGCACTTGGGAGGCTTCCTGCTCCTTCTCTACACCATCTCTTTGCGCCTGCTGCTGCTTTTGAAACTTCCACTAACTCAGACAATAATTTTCCTAATTATGAAACTGTAAACAAAATAAACCAGAAAGGACAAGAAAGGCAAAGCAGGAGAAGCTTACACTGGTGTTCGGAGCAACAAGTGCCACAGTGCTCTGTGTTGTGTTTCTGAGTGCTCATCTGTCAGAGCTCTGGCTCATGCTGCCAGCCCAAAATAGCCAAGTGCAAGAGAGGAGGGTGGGGTTAATGCACAGCCCGTGGTACCTCGGAACAAACCATTTCTTTTAATCCCACTCTGTCTAAATAGTTCTTTCTTGCACTCCCCTTTCTAGCATTCTTGCATGCAGTACTTTCGAAAAACAGTATGAGAGCCTTCCTCAAGTTTTCATTTACTCCCCAAACACATTCGGTTGAGGTAAACACAGCTTGATTGCTCTGATCGTTGCAAACACAGAACATTTCCCTGGCACAGAAAGCAAAAAGCCAAAGACCTCACTCACTCACCAAAGGGTGCTAATTGAATCCTGATATCAAAGAGAACTGTTGTAAAATCCAAATATCCAACAGGGCAGTAGGGAATGGAAGATAATGTGACTGGGAGAAAGGAAGGTAAGCAATTACACTCTGCATTTACAACAATCAGAGATGAGAGATAAGGCACCCTCATGTGGCCATACTTCCACAGCATATTATCTGCCTAAATTCTTCCTACATTCATAATTTTTATGAATGTAGTTATCAATTCTGGGAGATTCCTTCAATGCTCCTTTGCTCCATTCCTTCGTTTTTACCCCTTTGTTTGCCATTGAGGGATTCCTTTTTGCCTGTTGAGCATTAAGTTAGTAAGGTGAAGGAACTGTGGGAGGCTACAAGCCTGTGTAAGTGGGGCGAGATAGATATATGAAAACAGTTTGCATTACTGTTCTTCCATATATATGCTATTTTTCCTCCAGCTTCTCAATCAGAAAAAGATGGAATATAATGCTTGCTTCCAAATAGAGCCCAGACTATGTTCTCTAAGAGTATCCTCATTGTAACTTTACTCATGCAGCAGCAGGCCAACAACCTGCCTCCAGTGAAGGAATGTGGAATGATAAGTCTTCGGGAAAAGGTTCCACACATATAAGCTGCCACGTTGTATTGCAGACTGCAAGTAACAACTCTGGAAATGTGAATCAATCCTCCCAGACCTACTTTAATTGTTGACTTTTTCACATTTCAGTATGTTGTATTCTGATTTGCAAATGTAAAACTTTACAAAAACATTAGGATCAGGATTACTGGGCAAAATGAGGAATCCATCTCAGCAGTAGTGGGATTCAATTTTTTTTTACCACCCGTTCTGTGGGCGTGGCTTGGTGGGTGTGGCAGGAGAAGGATACTGTAAAATCTCCTGTCAAAGGTGGTATTTGCCAGTTCTCCAAACTACTCAAAATTTCCACTACCGGTTCTCCAGAACTGGTCAGAATCTGCTGAATGCCACCGCTGCATCTCAGGCTTCGTATTCTCCCAGAACCCTGTGGCCTGCTCTGCTCAGCTAATCTTTACCTTCGGGAGTAATGCAATCTCTCCTTTCTTCTGGCAGTGCTGAAATAAGAATCCATGGCCAGTCCAACTGTAGATAGAACCAGCATTTCCTTCATCTGAAGCAGCGAAGACAAACTGAAGCAGCCTAATAAAACTTTTTGATTTCTCCTTCAAAACTGTCCTTGAAGGAGCTCCTCCTTCAAAGACAGTTTTGAAGGATAAATCAAGAAGTTTTATTAGGCTGCTTCAGTGAGGTGAGGCAAAGAAAGTGCTGGAGGAGCGATGAACCGATTCCCTGCTTCAGATTGCTCAATACATTCTTAGCCCAGAAAGCTCTATCCTTTGGAGATCTTCGGGAGAAACACAACTATTGTTATTGAATATGTTAAGTAGCTGGTTTTTGGGGGGATATTTTAAGCTTTTACCTTTCCTGTCTAAATGTACCTCTTCAAAAAAACAGTTTTTTAAAATAGGATCTTTGGATGCCTTTGCATTTACTGCACAATTCTCAAACTATGGATCAGAATCCCAAGGGACCACAAGCAACTTAAAAACAAACCAAAACAAACCAAAAAAAACCCCAGATTGATCAGGCTAGCACAGGGAAGGCAGTAGTACTATCCAAAGCAAATTTAAATTCCTTTTGCCAGTGCAAGCCTGCATGGGACAGTTGTCTCATGGTGACTAATCGGTGTGCAAAGTTTGAGAATATCTATGACATATAGAATATTAATGATTAAAAGGAGATAACACATACAGTATAAGTTTAATGAAATCATTCATTTTACTGATGAGGATGTCGCGCTTCCTGTTCATTGCCACGTAGTGGTCAACCAAATTTTTGTAGCTCAAATTGAGTCATCCTACTACTTTGACTTCCCATGGGACAAGACATGGAGATGGCAGGAGTGCCTGTGAGTGCAAAGACTGATTCACCGAACCCTTAAGGAGTCTGCATTGGTAAGGCAGTAACAAGTGAATGAGGCAAATCAAAGGACTGAGCTATGAGACAAGTTTCTAAGCCTTACTTCTTCCTTTAAGTGGGTTGACAGTAGGATTACAACATGTGAGTTGCAATAATTCAGAGCTGGAGCTTTCTGACTGCAAAGTAATTAAGCTTAGAGTTAAATAATTTGTTTGGGGTTTTTTTAATAAAAAAAAAAGTGGGACTGCATTTAATTGTTTTTTTTAAAAATCTCATCTTTTTTGCTGTGCCCTCTTTTCTTAAGGCAGATTAATGGCCACTCTAACTGATATAATTAATATTTAAAGCAGATAGGAATTATTATTTATTGTAATATCACATTGAAAACAAAGATCCCAGACTGAATGTCATACAATTATGACTCTCTATATATCTCCAATCTAAAATGGCATGGTAAAAAAATGTAAACATAACTATTAACACCTTTTCATCTGGATAGAACTGGCACACAATTTGGCTATCCTCCTGGATTTTTGGCTCCTGATAAACAGCAAATGGCAACCATGGAAGAAAAGCCTTTGCACAAATCCTTGTAAATTAATAAAAGCCCTGGTGGCACTGAGGTTAGAATGCAGTATTGCAGGCTAACTCTGCCCACAGTCTGGAGCTCAATCCTGACTGGGCTCAAGGTTGACTCAGCCTTCCATCCTTCAGATGTTGGTAAAATGAGGACCCAGATTGTTGGGGGCAATATGACTGTGTAAAGCACTCAGAGAGGGCTGTAAAGCATTGTGCGGCAGTATATAAGTGCTAAGTGCAATTGCTACATTGATTGTGCCCATTCCTTGATTAGGAGACTCTTCTCACAGTCATTCATGCCTTTGCTTATCTCCCAACTGAACTGTTACAATGTATTGTACATGGTCCTGTCATTGAACACCAACCTGAAGCTTAACTAAACCACACAATGTGGTGACATGGATCACTAAAGACACATCTTAGTACACCAATGTAATATCCTTGTTCTATGAATTGTACTCAGAAAACTTCTGAATGCAATTCTATACATTCCTCCATCCCAGGACCAGGTGACTTGTGGAACTCCCTTTTTCCAATTGTTTCTGACTATCCCACAAAATCTGAAAAGTTGAGCATGGTCTGGGTCCTTTCTATAAAACAATGTCATCTAGTGAGACTCAGGAGGTAAACCTTCTCTGTTGTTAGCACTTGCCCTCTGGAACAACATAACCCCTGAAATTTGGGTGTTGGCTTTCCACAAGACCTTTTTACCTGTTGGCTTTCCACAAGACCTTGAAGATCTGGTTTTTCTCTTGGGTGATGGGCCAGAATGGTGGAAAAGCCACCTGTAGTGGGTAGAAACTGAATGATTATTGACTCACCTCAGTTACATTATCATTTTGTTGTTATTTGTTTTCTGTATTGGTGCTGATAAGATTTTCAGCTTGCATTAGCCACAGAGTCATAAACCAACAACACAGAGAGATACAATTTGCAAGTTGGGCTTTATAAATTAAAATATGATCCAAAAACTAAACAAGTAACGCTGGCTGGTAAGGCTTTTCATGATGAACTAATCATGGTATATGCAGGGAAAGTGCAACAAGAATTAATGGAATTCCCATAAGAAAAGCCAGCTAAGAACAACCACCTCAAAGCATAGTTCAGGTCTGTTGAGAATAGGACAAATTTCAAGGGTGAGAAAACAATCTCTATTCTCTAGGGGTTCCGGTTTTGAACTTCCCCGAAGATGGACTGCTGAGCGTGATTGTCCATGGCTTTGGTCCATGCTTCGACGTCGGAGAACCCCAATCGGTCAGATTTGGGGCAGAAGCCACCTTGTAGGGACAGTGGAGGAAGGGGAGACCATCAGCCAGGTAGAGGGGAGTCGCAAATCCTCTCCCTGACTTGGCAACTGCTCCCTCCCAAAGACGTCTGAAGTGGTGGTCTAAAATGGCCACCCTGAAGAGGAAGATTAAGCCGGAATAGATTGTGCTGGAGAGAGAAAGAAGCAAACAGCAGGAGGAATGGGATGATATAGTTAAATAGAAAATACCCCCAGGATTAACTTTTTCAAGAATCTTTAAGAAAGGATTTAAAGCGGTGAAGAGAAAGGAGGAAAAAAGGTGTGAATTGCTTTTGACAGTGGTGGGGCTTTGAACCAAGAAAGGTAGAAGCTGGAAAAAGAAATATTTAACTAATTTGGATAAGTATATTTTGATTCTATATAGGCACTAGTAGAGCTGAACTATAGATTGTTAAAGAGAAAATTTAATACTAATTGGATTTGATTTTTATTCTTGGAAGACTGGTTTAAAAAGCTCTGAACAGCTGGAAAAAAGAGGGGGTGAAGATCTGTTATAACAAAGAGTGCCATCTAACTGATTGAATTTAACTTGTTTTTTTTTCTCTAAAAGACTCTGTTTCTTAAAAAACTGTAAGGAAAATTGATACAACTAAAGAAGAACTTTGAAAAACTGAAACATTGTAACAAAGAAAAAAACAAGAAGATTCTGCCCTTGGATTAACCATTGATTCTGGTATGGATTTAGCATTGGATTAGCTGAGGACCAAAACATGAGAGGAATAAAATAAAAGCTGATTGTTGGAAAGTAATTTCATAGACACTATTTGGATTAAATTGTTAAATAGAAAAGGTTTAAAATGGCGATATCTCTTCTGGAATTAAAAATGGAACTTAGAAACATGAAAAAAAACACTACAAGAGCATAGTGAATTGTTGGACTTTGCTTTAAAATTTATGGAAAATGCAATTGCAGAACATGAACAACAAAGACAAAAGACAGAAGAGGAAGTGGAGCAAACTACAGAAGAGGCCATTTTTAATTTTCATCAAGAACAAAGAATTCTGGAAAGAAAGAGGAAAGGAGTGGGAAATAAATATAGGAGATTTAAGAAGTTAAATAAAGAGGGGAATATTCCAAAAATTAAAAAAGGTAAAAAGAATCGGCAGAAATTTGAAGGGTGGAAGGAAGCTACAAATAGAGAGGGGGAGAAAAACTGGAGTGAAAGAATAAAGGGGAAAATAGAAGGGGAAAAAGGGATAAGAAACAGGACTTAGAAACAAAGAAATATGGAAATTGTTAAAAAAAGTGGGGAAAATTGCTTAATTTGACACAGAGATAATAATTAATATTGATTAATATTTAGAAAGGGGATTCTGCAAGGTGTTGGGGGGGTAACATAAACAACTTTAAGATTATGAAAAAGGGACATATAGACTGATAAGATGGAAAATAGAACTGTTACTTTTGATAATGTAATTTAAGCTCTTTTCTTTTATGTATAGAGATAACTGCAATAACTAATGGAATATGTTTATTAAATATATTGAAATAATTGAAATGAAATATAAGAAGGGTTCTAATGGAGTAGATATTATTTTAGGAGTGGATTGCAGGCTTTTTTGTTTAAATAAAGATGAATGGAATAATTAATGGAATTTGTGTATTAAATATGCTGAAATAAATGAAATGATATAGGAGGAGAGCTGAAATGGAATTAACACCAGGATTCAGGATTAAATGAGTAGATTAATATGTCTTCTTTTTTGAAATTGTAAACAAATCTTATAAAATAAAAAAGGGGAAAAACTATGCAGAATCTGATTTATATACGCTATGTAGTTTTCAAGGGATTATTAATTTTAATGTTTTAGGCATGTTAAATGTTTAATGGGATTTAAAAGGGGAGTTAATTAATGAATATGTAGTACTTAGAGATGGCATACTTAAATTGATATTTTAAGGGGGAAACTATTTCTTAGAAGGAGTGTTTTTAATTAGAATTTAAGATGAAATATACAAATGTGACAGTTAAAAGTATCAAAGTGTAATCATTATGAAGCTAATATAGGTGAACTAAATAAGAGGTAAGCATTTGGAATAATATAATAAAATAGAAAATGTATAAAAGCATTGTTAAAATAAGAAATCGAATACAAAAATTGTATATGAAACCATCGTCATATTTGTATGTATACGTGAAACCTGTAATCATGCTGTTCACTAAAAAGAGATGTTAAAATGGGGGAAACTGAATAAAACTTGTTTTAAAAAACAATCTTTATTCTCTTCATCTTGTGCATACTTCTTTAAAAAATGTACTGGAGATCACTATTTTGCTTTGCTTGTTGTCTGCATGCTCCATTCTCTCATATTACAGCCACTTCTTTTTATTTTTATCCAAAGCAACTGTAGACAGTGACAAGAGGATAACTTTGCTAGATTTGCAATTGCTTCATTTGATTAGGATGTTTGTTCAACAGCATACTGCCACTTTAATTTGGAATCCATCACTTTTCCAAAAAGAATGAAGTCTTTGTAAGGATTCAACAATAACCCAAAAGCAGATGACTGATTGCTGATGGCCCACCAAATAAGAATAGCATGTTTTGAAAGTGTTATCTAGGACTTCTATTCAATATCTTGGTTGGTTGCTGACTTTAAGGTTCTAATGACATTGTGGGAATAAGTCATTTAAAGTTTGGTGTCCAGTATCACATCCAACTTTTCATATCATTCTGTATCACCACAAAACCTAGTATACCTTGGCATACTATTCCTATATGTAGCCATTATTAGTGAAATGTATGAACAAACTACCTAAGTAATATACTGAATAGGAGTCTTCCAGTACTAAAGGTGCTCCCACTTCTGTTTTATTCTGTTATCCCTTGCTGGACAAGGTATAAATATCCAGCTCATTTTAATCCCATCAAACAGATCCAAATCAATTCTGTAGTCTGAAAAGTTTTTTAGGATCTGCACAAGTCAAAATGCTTATGGGGCTCTATATTTCTTTGGAAACAGGTTTTTAATTAAACAATAATACTAAATAAGAAAATCTTTTGGAATGCTAAGATTCAGCAGTTATTTAAGGTCAGTAATTAAATATCTGTTGTTCTTGAGTTCCTCCCTAAGAACTCAAGAACTTTAACCTGAGCAGTTTTGCATATCCCTGCAAAGTGAAAGTTAATACTCCCTATCTCAACCCAAATCACTTACTCTATGCTTTTCAGAGAACATCCAGTACCTTGATATGAAGCAAACATTTTATTTTGTATGACTGCAGGAGGATTATTTAAAAGATTTAACTAAATCATTACAAAGGTACCATTTAATTGGTATCACATTGAAAGAAAGTTGTTTATAGCATAATTTACAAATGTCAATAGAATTCATTTTCAGGTAACTATATCTAACTTGGCAGCGACTTAATCTAGATTTAACAATGATGTGTTAATTTTAGAGGATTCAATGCCACTTGAAGAAGCATTAATCTTTGTTCCAATGTTGTTTGTGTGTAAATTGAAGATCATCTGGATCTGGCTTGTACACATCTAGATGCTAAAAGGATTTGCAAATCTAACTACATTAGAAGCCCAATGTGATATCTTGCATAAAATTCAGAAACATGAGTTACAGCCGTTGACATACCATCAACTGAGTGTGTCAAACTTTCAAGGAGCTTAATATTTTACCTGTCCTTATCAAATTTCAATTTGTCCCTTCATTTAACTGCTTGTTTTTTATTGGTGCCAATTCCTGACTTGTTTCTACAACACTAAATTGTAAAAAATATCAGCAAAACAGTGTCTGCCACATTACAGTAATCAATGTTGCTTTGGTCATCACATTACTTTCAATGTGGAAAGGAAGTCACATTACTTTCAATGTGTTTAGGAAACAAATAGTGCATTCTCAAGTTACTGTAAGAAATAACTTCATTTAGATAGCCAGGGTGTTGCCTATCAATCCAGAACTACAAAGGTTTAAAATTACACACCACAAATGAATAGTAGGGCTTGCTTTTGCAAGAGTTTCATTATAGTTTCTCCTCTAAGGAGTAGACAACTGAAAATGATCACACCAACCCATTAATAATAAAACAGAGCAGCAGCTTTGGAAGTGAAGTTGTAACATTTTGTGCAAGAAAGCGTTATTGTATCTTATCTTTAAGGCTCTCTCATATTTCTTGGGCCTAAACTATGACTTACTTCAGAGCAAAGATTATTTCTTGGTACAGTGAGCATGAAGCCACATATGTAATTGTCTAATAAATTCATTTTAATAGCAACTTCCCTGTAACAAGAACATATGTTTTCTGGGAGTTCTAAGCAGAGGAGATCCAGCAGGTTTCACGTTTTGCAAAACTACTGGGGAATAGAAAAAAAGCCAACAGTGGTAGCCTGTAACAGTGTAATGCCTTTTTCCAGCCTCTCTTATTCTTTGAGCAAAAATACAGCTCAGAGGAACAGAAAATTTGTGAAGATTGGCTTATCCAGAGCTGCCATGTCCTGACATTTCATTCAATTTGTGGTGGGAATGAAATGAACCTTAGCAGAGGCACTAATGGAAAAGGCTATAAAACCTGGGAAATGGAGGTGAAGAGCTTGTTCTCATAATCTATTGTATGGCCCAACCTTAATTCTATTTCCGTCAGAGTTTATGACAGATTCTCTACATTTTAAAAGGGCAACAGCAAACCTCAAAATTAAATCATTATGTTTTAAGAAATAGCCAAAATCTTGTAAGATCATTAACATTTCACCATCTCAAGTGAATTGTTTTCTATGTAACTTTATTGGAGTTTTTAGAAATACAGGAATAAAAGATAAAGCAAGAAGAAAAAGAACTGTGGGGGGGGGAGGGGAGGGAGAGAAAGAAGTGCAAAAAGAAAAAGAATTAAAAATGACTTTTAACTTTATTACAAATATAGGTTAAAATATATCAAATTCTTACTCTAAAGCTCATAATAGTTACATTATTTTTATAACCCCGTATACGAAAATGTAGAAAAATTTGACAAGATCATATTGAAGGATGCAGTTAATCAGATTCCCTATAAAATATTGTAAGTAAAGCAACCTACTTTCACGAATATGAAATTTGCCTCCATTCTGTACTATGTATGCATGTGAGGTGGGCGAGGGTAATCTCTGCTTCCATCTTCTGAATTATTTACAGTGAATCTGTATAATTCACATCTGAATTATACAGATCCACAGGTCTTGTACATATTATGACAAAGAAGCCACAGGAATATTATCAATGTATTTAGAAAGTAAAATGTCCAAATTAAATGTTTAGAAAACATTTAGAATTAGTAACAGATTCTATCGCAGTAAAAAAAAACATAATTATCTAACTTACGTCTTTTTTGCTGCTGTTTATCATAACAGCTTGCAGAGGGCACTGTTTTACTGTTTTAAAACATCGGTCTGAAAAAAATAAAGAAATTCAAAGGAGTGGGATGCCTAAACATGAACGTTTTGTATAGTATGGCCAATTTCTCAGAAGTTTATCTATAACAGGGATGAGCATGTAACAAACAGTTCATAACAGGAGGGAGGGAAGGAGGGAGGGAGGGAGGGAGGGAAGAAGGAACAAAGGAAGGATGCACAATCTAGTAAGCTTCAAATTTTGGGGTCAGATCTGAGAGTCAGAGAAGAATTCATTGCTTGGTGCCAAGTTAGGGTTATTATTCTTTAAAAAACACACACTTTGGAATGGTATATGTTTTAATGAAGAGATTGTGCCATGACAGCAAGACAGCACACAGACCTGGAAAGAGAAGGAAAGAAGTTGGTTGGGACATTTTAGATCTTCTTAAATGCCTGGCTGAATGGGCAAAGTTTAAAAACCAGCTTGTCTATGGAATGCCAAGTGTATGGTAACACTATGCCAACTCCTCTGATTCCTTTTGAAAGGTGTAGCAATCTGTAGTAGAGCCGCAGTTGCATTGTAAGAAAGGAAAAGATGAAAATTCTGTAGCTTTCAGGAAATAGGTAGTGACCACCAGGATCCCAAGATCTGGGTTCTGGCTTACTGATGGCCAAACTCAAAAAGGAACTGAAGCCAAAGCTACAAATATCTACTTCTTGGCATATATCTATATATATAAAAGTGAAATACCACTCACGCATCATCACAAAATCTCCAGAATCGTAAAGCCTACAAACTTGAAATTTCACAGGTATGTTCCTCTTGGCTTCTAAGAAAGGATTTTTCAAAATGACCATCAGAGCATTAGTATTTTGTATATTATTATCATTATCATTAACATGCTCTGATGCTAAAGAGTTCTACTTCCCCTCCCCACCTGAAATCTGTTTCAAATGCAAAACACAAGCCGTTGTCCAGAGCAGCTGCAGCCCTCTGCCCCCTTGGTTGGTGCACTCTTGGGTTGCACAGTCTGGGCAGCACAGGTGAGTTGATTACTTGTCCAAGCAGCAGACAGCGACAGAAGCGCAGGAGGGAGGCATGCAATCTGGATGTGCCATGTGGGCTGCGGGAAAGCTGAAAGTTGGTGGGCTAGGGCAGGTGAGTGGGCAAAGGAGGCTCATCTTCACGTGGTGGCACCGGAGATGGCAGCAGAGGCATGGGGGGAGGCACACAATCCAGATGCACCACATGGGCTGCAGGCAAGCCAAGAGACGGTGGGACTGAGTGGACAGGTAGCTCATCTTCATGTCTCTTGACATGCCTGCAGCATCAGGATTGCCTGCTTCCCCCCTCATGCCTCTGCTGCCATCTGGTGCTGGTGCTGCCACATGAGGACAAGCCACCCACAGCCACCAGCCCACTCTAGCCCATGGTCTCTTGGCTTTTGCGCAGCCCACGCAGCACATCCAGATCACATGACTGACTCCACCTCTGCTCCCACCTGCTCCTTGGACAGGTAATCAACTCACCTGCACTGCACAGGCTGCGGCTGCTGCCAGACATTCTCGACCAACATATACTCACATGCTCACCCCCTCTTCACTAGGGTTTTTTTGGGGGTAGGGTTTATTTTCAGGAAACACAGTTAAGTCATAACGTGATTTGTTTAGGTTTGGTTTAATGAGTGAATCTAATCCTTGTTGCTCATAAGCCATAGTTTAATCTAGCATATTGTGAGAATGAGTCAATTATGATCCAATAAATCATAGTTAAACAAAATAGGACTGAGTAGTGTGTGTAGTACAATGCTGAAAGAAAAGGACAATATTAAAATAGGTGAAGCAAATTGCTCCTTTGGCCAGTTCATGTTTTGCTTGTTCAATGATTAATCTCTTGGGAAGAAAGGGCCTAACTTCTCAGTGGCACCTGAAGGACAAAAGGTAGAGCATTAATCACACCTTCATATGGCATTAAATTTGTTATGACATAAGATAGACAAAAGCAATCCATGTGAGCCACATGCAGTCCTCAAACTACTTTTGCCATCCTAAGGGCCCCCTGGAATTGCACAATGAAAGATTAAGCACACAGTCAAGCAGCAATGCCTCCTGCGTGATGGGAGCAGCTTGGGATAATCTGGCCAGAAGCCAATTATCAACAGTCAGTAGACCTGCAAGATGTTGGCATTGTCTCCTTTTGACCTCCTACCCCTGTATAATAATTACATATAGGAGCCTCCAATAAACTGAAGAGGCTGGATTTAGTATAGGCTCTAGTTCAGCAATCTCTAAAAGGCCTAGTCAATCGGTAGCCTGAGCCTGTAGAAGAGAGAACTCCTGCTAGAAGAGAGAATTATACACATCAGAAACAGAGTAAAAAACAAGAAAGCATATTCTTCTATTGTTCTTTATACTCATAAGCAGAATATGAAAATTATTTCTCCTTGAACAATTGAATAGTCAAACATTAACAATATGATACCTCAATTTAATATGCAAAATGTTTTGTTCAATGAGTTATTGTTAACTTATTTTACATAATAAACATTGGATTAGGTGTCTTCTAATTATTCATGAAATTATGGAAATATGATCCATGACCAGAGACTCTAATTTGGGAGTCATTTCATTTTGTATATAAAACATAACCTATGGAAACCTTTGTTTATGTTTAGCAAGTTTAAACTTGTTTCAAGCAACTAGAAACTATTTGTTAGTCTTCTAGTATCTGCAAACAATCTCTGAATAATGAACTGGTATGATAGAGGACTGCCTAGATACAGAATGGAATAGTTATTCCACAGTAAGCAGGAATAGAATTGTGCTGCTAAATAGCTTTGTTAGTATAATTTTCCCCCAATCCTTTCATAAAATATTATATCCATTACAGTTTAAAGAGAAATAATCTGAAAAAATAACTTGTTAATTGCTATAAATGAAACACTTAAAAGTATCTTTACTCAACAAACGTGGGTTTCAGATAATGACCTGATAAAATTGAGAAGTGTAACATCAACAGACGAGACTATAAATTAGCATGTGCATACTGTATTTATATGTCACATGTTTTGTTCAGATTATATTTCTTCATAAATAACCTGAATACTGTTATCACCAGGGGTGGGATTCTACAGGTTCACACCTATTCGCTAGAACCAGTTGTTAACATTCTAAGCAGTTCGGAGAACCGGTTGTTAGAAGAAATTACTGGCCTAATCCTGTAAGGAAGGCAGGAAGGAAACATTCTGGTGTTGCTTACAGAAACTGCCTCTCCGTTAACTCTTTTTACATTCTTGACAGGATTAGACTTCCTGTCTCTGGAACTTCTCTGGAGTTTTTCCCCCCTCCTTTCCTGGTACTTTGCTTGTGTGGAGTGACCATTCAAAGTTACAATGGCACTGAAAAAAGTGACTTATGACCATTTTTCACACTTAAAACTGTTGCAGCATCCCCACAGTCATGAGAGGCCAGGCGAGGAGATGCATGCCTCGATGTGAGTGATATTGAGTTGGCCACACCCAGCCAATAAAATGACCGCCAAGCCACGCCCACCTAGTCACATGACCACCAAGCCATGCCCACCACCTAAGCCACGCCCACAGAACCAGTTGTTAAAACAACTGAATCCCTCCCCTGGTTATCACCACTAAAACAAAATCACATTTTACCGAGTTACACTCTGAGCTATTAAAATAACAGAAATAAAATATATTTTTACTACCAACTGGAAGGAATATTTATAATTTTAACAGAATAACAGAGTTGGAAGGAACCTTGGAGATCTTCTAGTCAAGCAGGAAACCTTATACTGTTTCAGACAAATGATTGTCCAACCTCTTCTTAAAAACCTCCAGTGCTTAGAGCACCCACATCTTCTGGAGACAAGTCATTCTACTGATTAATTGTTCTTTCAGGAAATTTCTCCTTATTTTTAAGTTGATTCTCTTCTTAATTAATTTGTTTCTACAGTTCTCAATTCCTACAGAATCGAAATACCAAATTTGCATCTATGAAAAAAAAATGTTGTTTTCCTAAAAATCTTTTTTAAAAAGTTCCCTTATGTCACTAACATGAAGCCTTATTGAATTTTATAGATTAACAAAAGATTAATATATCAATTATATTAATATTTCCATGCACTTTCAATAGAAATGTGGTATAATGAAAGCTAGCCATTACTATTACATTTTAAAAGGTGATAGAATGCCAGCTACCAAACTTTTTATGTTTTATAGTGAAAAGTAAACTTGTTGAAATTTGTTTTTCTACACTACTTAGAAATAGATGAATTCTGCCATTTCTTGTATCTGATAATTTAGCTACTATCTTAAATTATGGAAGAAGAACACATAGGTCTACCAAAGCTCTACCCAGATTACTTCTCATGTAACAGAGATTATTCTATAGGGAAAAATATATTTTCTAACACCATGCAACTATAACCAGGTAATTTAATTATAGTCCCAGGCATTTCTACTGAGAAGTAAACTCCATTAATTTCAATAACTTTCTCCAAGGATAGTGATTACAAGATTGCAGCCAGAGTAATTGTGTATAGAGGAGTAAAAGCAGAACTGCAAAAACACATTCTGCATAATTTGTGGAATAGATTAACTTCTGAGCATGCAATCAAGGAAACGGCTTTTGCTTTTCTCCTCTGTGAGCACCAACAAATACATACCCTTAACTTCTGCATTCAGTAACTGAATGGCAACAAGGCTCTGTTTCTACTCAGAGAATAAATTGGAAAACTGATATTCACCACACCTTCTTTATCCGTATAGTGTTGGAAAAAGCACTAAATTGTGTTAAGTACTGTCAAGTATATGCTTTTCTCAACAAACTCAGGCAAGGAAAAAGCTATGATAGAGCACAGCAATGGCCTGAAAATATGCACATGAAGCTTCTACAGATATCACAAATTTCTAATATTCTGAAAGGCACTTAAATAACTCAGTAAAATATTCAAAATATTTTCCACCAATTTCTGCATGCTTTCTCAGAGAATCTTATTCCCTGAAAAGCATATATAGGATTGCTATTATCATTAGCTTATGGGCAACTGCGGTATCCTCTTTGATACTGGATAAGGATAAGACACAATATTTCTTATTGAAGTGGTAAAAACATGCAAAAATGTGGTTTAATTCTCCACCAAGCAGAAAAGTAAAATTATTGCTTTTCTCCAAATGTTAGGGAAAAGCTATGTTACGTCTGAGACTACCATAACTGTATAAATGCCTAGCAAAAGAACTCACCTTAACAACAAGGAAAATCTTATGTTCTTCCTTTGGAAAATTGTTGTTCTCTTCTGAACCGTTGTTGAAGGGAAATTTGACAGTATTTCTTGAAGTTTTGAAAATTTCCTCCATAGCCACTGTGCTTTCGAAAGTTCTGTCCTCTCTAACTTTGTATTGACTGTCTTCAGAACCATCGTGCAGAGAATCTGCTTCTTCCCCACTGTCACAGCCATGCTGGAAGGAACAAGAGTTTTGCTGGCTAATTTCTATGCTATTCTCACATCTAATGTCCATGCTGTCTAGCATGGCAATTAAACAAGGAGAGGGTGAATCTCCATTGCTCTGATTAGAGATTTGTTCACATTCTCCTTCCTCTAAATTTGAATTTTCATAAAACCTATCTTCCTCTGTTTTTTCATGCACATTGCTAAGCTCCCCATTTTCCATGACAGACAATTCAATGAATTATCAGTTCCTCTGGGAATCAAATCAAGCTAGGAAGATGATGGTGGTGATACATAAAAACCCTACTTAAACAGTGCTTGTGATATGTTTTCTGAACACATTGTTACACCTGAGAAGTTTCGAACAATCATTTACAAAGAGCTTTAAATCAACAAACTTGCATATCCACTGAAGACTACTTTTTAACCCTTGCACAGTTCGAAGTGTGAGCACTTGTTCTTCAAAATAACTTTGACTCGCATATTCTCAGCAGACAGACAGCAGGGATAAATTATTTTCCTTAGTTCTCATCTGTTTTTCTAATAGCAAACCTGTGGAACATTTCCCCCCAAGGATCACCATTCTTCTCAAAAAGCACATTAGAATAACAATTTAGATAATGGATACAAAAGAGTAGTGAACAGTTTGAAAAGATTTTTCTAGTTTTGCCAAAAGTGTAGGGTAGTCTTCATAAAACTTGAGGAAAGCAACACAACACAGGAATATTTACTCATATTTAGCCATCAAAATAATACTCATATTTAGCCATCAAAATAATTTCCTAGGAATGTAAGACCTATCTTTCAGAAATATTTTTCACTGCATAAATTTTGGAGAGATCACCGATACAAAAATGAAGTTTTTAAAGTTTCTACTTTTACACACACACACACTTTTGTCACTGTCCATTTGAGAGAACAAAATCAAGTACCAGAGCATCTGGCTTGGATGAAGAACCTTCTGTTTATAAAGGCTATCATTCATTGCTAGGGATAGAGTCACTAATTTCCTAATACGTTATAGTATTTTTCTGATATACAAACTTGACTAGGAATTGGGTTGGCTATTATTATCTATGTGCCTCCAACAGCTATGAAATGTAAGATTTGAGGGACTAAAAGCTGTTAATATTGCCGTTTCAATGTAGAAAAGTTTGTGGCACCTTTTCAGTTGGGAAAAAGACTCTTGTTGTTGTGTATCCTCAGCCAAATGTTTAATCTGCATGCATGCAAAATATCAAGACTTATAGCAAAATTAATTAAAATGTACAAATTGGAGTTAGCTTTAAATTGGGCTCCCTTAATTGGAAAATTAGTAACTAGAGCAAAGTACTATAATAAAATCTACATGTATTGTGTACAGCTGATAATTATAGAAGATTTTCATAGTACAGAGAAAAGTAATTAAGAGTTTAGGTAGAGGGAGAATGGGCAGGTTTAATTAAGGAAATGATATGATACAAGGAATTGGACAAAGACACAAATAATGTGGTTTTTGAACTATACAGAGAAACTAAATTAAAAAACATGATTTACAGGTTCTGATATACCAATTTTTGCAGTTAACAATGAGAAGAAACCAAGAAGACTGGAAAGGCAAAGGGATAAATTTTGTTTCAAAGCAAAAACCAAAAGATTTTTTCTGCAAAATCTGTGGTAATCTGGGAGTTTAGGGTATGACCCACAGTTATAAAGTTTTCATAAGAATTATAGAATACTTTATGGATTAAAGTACAATCCTGATAGAGGTGCAGGAAGGTGATAAAAAGGGATCAAAGTGCCTTAATATAAACATAATACAAAAGTAGGAAGTGGAAGTTTAGGATAAGAGCAAAGCAATAACTTTTAAGAAAAGGATTCTGAACTCAGGGGAATGGATGAACTGAACTGTAACAGCAACAGATTGTTAAATTTAGAGCAAATCATGAAAAGCTATCCTCAGTGTTAGTATACTAGCCTTGACGATTGAAAAATTCAGGAGAAAAATTGTACAAATTCTTGTATAAGATACTAAGCTTAGCATAAATGAATGTTAAATATGTTTAAAGATAATGGCATTACTCTTGACATATTCCTTTGCCGAGGCTAGTTTAAATGCACTTAAGTGTGAGGTGCTAATCGGAGATAGGAATAGACAAGGGATAAGCAATAGTCACCCACCAGATAGTTGAAGAAAGATGTGCCTGAAGACAGAATAAGCATCAATGAGGGAAGGTACAAATTATAGTTCAATAACACAGGCTGGGAGAGGGAGAGGTTGGCAACCACGCTGGTTACAGAGGACTATTTTCAAGATACTAGAACTAGAACATAATTGATAACCCAGTGATCTTAGATGTGCACATGTACACACAGAAATGTTATGCTCTTCAGTTCAACTCTCCATAGGATTAAACTTCTCCTGGACATGGAAGACTTAACATAGGGATGTCAAACTCACATCATCACGGCACTCCTGATTTAGCACAACCTTATAAAAAAATGAAAGGGGAAAAAAACTAGGACACAAAAAGGAGAAGATTTAATAGTCATATGTTAGCTCTCTGGATCAAGAATCTAAAGTCCAACTAGCATATATGACACTGGAGAAACTTTTCTCTACCCAGAACCCTGCCAGAGAAAAATGATGTCCTCTTCTGACTCATGGCATGATTAACTTTGGTCTTGATGACCAATTTATTTCTAAATTTAACGTACTGGATGGTAGACTAGAAAGTTATAGATTTTGGCTGGATAGCAGAGGAACCAAGTAAGGCAATGGCAAACAAGCTGTGTTACGTACTATATTTGACCAGTAGATGGAGATATATCAGTACATTTGGATGTCTGTCTGGCTCAGTATCAGGTAACTCGTTTGTAAACTGTTATGCAACTATGCCACCAGTCCATTTCATCTGACAGATAGTTCTGTCATAAAATAACATTGCTTTGCTTATTTTATTTATTTACACTGGTGGAAACGTCCCACTTCAGTTTCTCACTACCTTCATTGTTTCATAGTTGGCATGTTTTCCTTGGTTACCTAGCTCATAATTTGATACCTTGTACATAGTTCATGTTTCAGTGGATTTGATCCTCAGCCAGTGTTTTATCTTTAGCTGTAAAGTCATAGCATGAGTTTCCTTCCCTATAGGGGGCTTTTTTCTGAGAAGCACAGTCACAGGATCTAGCATTTCTCTTTGTTAATATTTAGCACTGAATACGTCCAAGAGACATCTCATCAAAAGATTAAAGAAACTGAGAAATTCAGTCTCTTTCTGAACATCAAAAAGACCAAGTTCATGACCACCGTGAAGAATGGAAATATAAAAATAATTAGCAGTGAAGAGATCAAATGAGTGTGTGGATCGCAGATTGATCAAAGAAGTATGTAGTCCAGAAATAAACTGTCAAATTGCACTGAGTTGCACAGCGTTGATGAGCATGAATGAATATGGTAAAGTAAGGGTATCTGCCAGCAACTAAATGCAGATTAGTCCATGCTATTGTGTTTCCCATGCCACCTACAGTTGCAAAAGTTTGATCATGAAAAACAAATAACAAGAGAAAAATTGATTCTGCAAGCTGTTGGGGCTGGAGAAGGCTCATGCACATTCCTTGGACAGAAGGTGGCAAACAAACAAGTATAGGAATGTAAAAAACCTGACATATAGCTGCAAGGCAAAAAATCACAAAACTCCGCTCTACTTACTTTGGCCATGTCATGTGATCACACTCACCAGAAAGGACAGTTATGTTTGAATCAGAAGTACTAAAAGAAACAAGTCACCAAAACCACAGTGGCGAGACACTATCAAAGCAGATACTAGACAGAACATAAAACAGGAAAAGTAACCAATATAAGATTAAAATATATGGAATTGGTCCATAGAAGTGCTTAAAATCAGACACGATGCCCAAGCTACCCATCCTCCCTGACCTTATAAAACATCAGCCAGATGAACATGTCAGATTAACAGTTAGAAGCGACCTTGTAGGTCATCTAGTCCAACCCCCACCCAAGCAGGAGATCCTATGCCATTTCTGACAATGGCAGTCCAATCTCTTCTTGAAAGCCTCCAGTGATGAAACTCCCGCAACTTCCGAAGGCAAGCTGTTCCATTGGTTGATTGTTCTGTCAGAAAATTTCTTCCAGATATTGTGAAGAAACTGAAAAATGATTATTGTGTATTATAGTGGTGAAATGTTGGACCAAGAACTGAGAGACCTGGCTTTCTAGTCTATCCTCAATCACAGAAGTTGGACCAGTCACTTCCCCTCTTCATTAACCTATTTCACTAGGTTGTTGTGCTGAATACTTATGAGAGAAATGCTATGTACACTATCTTCAGAAAAATGTAGACTATAACTCTAGTAAAAAATATTATGATATCTGATCTACATTATCATTTAAGAATAAATTAATATTAAAATAGCAAAATATTAACTTTAAATTAAAAAAATAAAATAGAAAGACAAGCAAAAGCCAAATGACTGTTTTTTTCCCATGCTGAAGAATTTTAACTACCTGCGTACACCTTTGATGCTTGAAACACCGTCCATTGCTTGTATTTTTTAAGGAAGCCAAGAAGACACCAGAGCTTCTGGATGCAATACTTTGGGGGAAACAAGTTGGACAACTATCAACCAAATAACAAAGATTGAGCATCATTTTGGGAATTTCAGACTGGGATGACTTATAAATTTGATTGTTAGCATTTACAAATATTTCTGACATGACGCTGTAATTTGAAAGTCTGATTTGATTAAAACACTACTCTGGGTAAAAGTAGACACACATACAAGTCATTATAATATGCTTCTTAAAAGAACACTGAATAAATACTAGCAAAATAAAGAGAAAATGTGCATGGGAACAGACTACTTTGAACGGAGGAGGTACATAAACATTTTTGCCTGTCTTATGTTTGACTCATTCAAAAATTAGTATAGCAGCCTAATTTTCCTATACAGTTCTCAACTTCATGATATATTTCAGTGAGACAGATAATATTAAAACATCTATCTACTCCAATTTTGGACCCAGACATAATACAAATAAGTCCTCAATTTACAACCAATCATTTAGTTACTGTTTAAAGTTATGGCACTGAAAAAAGTTACTTATGAATGTTTTTCATACTTATGACCATTGCAACATCCCTATGGTCAAATAATCAAAATCCAGATGCTTGGCAACTGACTCATACTTATGACAGTTGCAGTGTCTTGGAGTTATGTGATCATCTTTTGCAATCTTCTGACAAGCAAAGTCAATGGGAAAGTCAGATTCATTTAACAACATGTTACTAACTTAACTACAGTGATTCAGTTAACTGTGGCAGGAAATGTCATAAAATGGGACAAAACTCACTTAGCAACTGTTTCACTTAGCAACAGAAATTTTGGGCTTGATTGTGGTCATAAGTTGAGGATTACCTGTATACTTGTATAAATGGCACAAATGGAACTCAGTTATTCTTTTCACTGCCACGGGATGCCAAAGTGATGTTTTCACTGCTACAGGTTTCCTGCTGATCTTGCAACTGGGTAAGTTTATTTTAGTAGCACAGTATGTTCAGACAGTTTCCTTGATACCTGTTGATACTACTAAGAGATGACCATTGGTAGAGGAGTACAGTACAAATATTTTGAACCTGTAATTCTCAGCAATCTATCCTTCTCTTTCCCAGGTTCTGAGAATTCCAAAGTCACTTAATAAACTTAACCCTTAGCTGATCTCCTTGTCCTTTAATTTTAAAGATAAATAGCAGCAGAAGTTGATTCATGAAAAAAAGTGTTTATATTTTATCTGGAAAGCCTAGGTACTCTCGGAAGTATTGCTGAAAACTGGTTGCATTCTTGCATTGTTCAAACAGGAGCTCAGTTTTCCCAAGCAGCTGTGCTCCTTGCAACTAATTTCAACACTACAAAAGAACAACAAGCAATTTTAATGTTGGTATTGGGAAAGAGGATGGTTTCTTTTATCTAAGATGGAAATTTAAATACCAAAATGGAAAAGAGTGGAACTGATTTTGTAAAAATTACCAAGGAAGTAAGTGCAACTATTGCTTCCTAAATAAGAAGAGGGCTAATTACAAGGATGAAGAATTTACTAAGTTTACAAGAGATTTTATTGATATAAAATCTAAAGGGGCTCATATAGTTAATAACATTTGACTTCAGCATTAAGAACTAATTAATGTCTAATCTCTATCCCCAATCATGAACCTTCCAGATCTTGCCATAATTAATCTATAAATGATACTTTTGACTTTCATGAACCAGAAGTCTTTTTCCTACTAAATATCAGCAGTAGGAAAACTTGTCTATTAACTACAGCAGGAAAAAAAAAAGTTCTAGCTTTGGAGATGGGGAGGCAAACAATTTATTGCAGAAGCAAGAATCCAACTGAGCAAATTAAGCAATTTAATTGTTTGGGGGAATTCAATTTACTAGCTTGAAGTCCTGTTTGCCACAAATAAATGCTATAAAAAAAGAAAATGTATGAAATAACAGATGGATTTAAGTACTGGTTCAGGAGTGGAGGTGATAGGTGGAACTTATGCTTAGATTGATTGTGAGCAAATTTTTGCAATATCTTGTTTGGGATAGTGGTTTGGGGAACAGTGATTGCCAATGAATTATTAAACTTCTTACAAAATTGCATTTTGAGAGGTATTATAGGAGTCTTGTACCCAAATTCATGCCAGCATCTTATCTAAGATTATAATTTGGCTTCTTGTCATACTTACCACATGTGGAAACTGGTGTTATACTATTGGCGAAAGCTTAGACAAGTAGTCATCACAAGGGACAAAGCTTTTTTTCTAGCTGTGGCTAAAAAATAGTGACTTTATCAATCTAACTCCAATGCCAAAATATGGGTTTCACGTAATTTTATTTTACCCAAAGGATTATTTTGACATTAACATCTATTATGGAAATGGAGCTTAATTTTTTTTTCTCTGCAAATGGAGTTTTCTTTCCTCAAGCAGGAAGGCAATATGTTGATAAAAATCTCTTGAAATCCAGACCAGAGTTACATTTACTGTGACATATAAAATTTCACTAGCAATCTCAGCTTGGCGTTCCATTCCTTAGGAAGCCAAACGACACAAGATAAGGAAACTTGCTGAAATATTAATAACCGCAGGGGCAGTTCCGTTAAGGAAAAACAGCATTCTCGGCCATGGGGGGGAATGTAACACAGTGGACTGGCCCGAGGACTCAGCCGGAATTTCAGCCCTCCCACCCCACCCCCGAACCCCGTTTTTATTTCCCTTCCCTACTCCTGACGTCGCTACAATGCCACTACGCAATCCCAGTTTGCGGGCTCGCAACAGTTTTTCCTTATTGTTTGTCCCGCCTCTTTCTGTAAGCGCCGCCCCCGCCAACAGTTCCGTCCTTCGCGAGTCCCAAGGCCCCAGGCGCCGTGCACCTGCTTCTCCGACTCAAACGGCGCGGCCGCTTCCCTAGAGAATCGCCAAGTGACCAATCAGAGAGCTCGGTAGAAGAGAATCCTCAGACTGAGCCAAGGGCGGCCCGTTCTTTCCGTCCGAGGTAACTATGGCAAAAACCCGTCGGCCGTTTGCTGGTTCACGGCGGGTATTTAACTGCGCATGCGCGCCTCCCCGTGAGTTTGGAAAAGTGTTTGACCTTCTTACTACGAGTAAGGAAGGAACGAGGAGCGGCGGGGCGCTTCCTTCCCTTGCGGTAGTATTTGCCTCTTGCCCCGTGGGTGGGTGTGGGGTATTGTTTTCTGGTAAGAGGAGAGCTTCAAAGAGCTCAGGTCCCCCTCTTTTCTGCGGTTCGTTATCTGGGGGGGTGGCCGTGACCTCATCCTGCCTCCCCCATTCTCGGGGGAGACTCTCTTCCTGGCAGGGATCGCTATAGATGGGGCAAAGGAGAGAGTTGCCACTGCACGCACTGGTCAAAAAATGGAGTTTTTTGAGGTTGGGTCCAAGTCGAAACGATTTGTTATCGAACACACCTGAAATACGTGTTCCGTTAAGAAGTGGGAGAGTCCATATTTTCATATGTCTGCAATTGGTGGGCATTACAGTGCTGAGCTCCAGCAAACGCCAGAGACCAAATGACAGAGGACTTTTTTTTTTTTCCTCCCAGTGCCTCTTCCTAACATGGTTTGTAGGTGATGCTGATCCGAGATGAAGATGATACTGCGCCTGTAGTTTGGGCATTATTTTGTTTATCTTGAGATGAAGGCGAATTGTTGAAAATAGGTTTACTTTCATGTTGGGAATTTGGAGCCCAGTGTATTATATATTGTAAGCCAAGTATAAAATAGTTTATTCTTCATATATTATTGTAAATTAGAAAGAGTAAAACTTATGTAGAAGAATTAGAATTCTTTATTGGCCAAGTGTGATTGGACACACAAGGAATTTGTCTTGGTGCAAATGCTCTAGGTGTACATAAAAGAAAAGATACATTCGTCAAGAATCATAAGGTACAACACTTAAATGATAGTCATAGGGTACAATAAGCAATCAAATCATACTAGGAAATAGTGATACAGTCACAAGTGGGAGGGGAGGGGTGATAAGGAGTGATGAGAAGATTAGCAGTAATAGTAGTGCTGACTTTGTAAATAGTTGGACAGTGTTGAGGGAATTATTTGTTTACCAGAGTGATGGCATTCGGAGAAAAACTGTCCTTTTGTCTAGTTCTGGTGTGCAGTGTTCTATAATGTTGTTTTGAGGGTAGGAGTTGAAACAGTTTATGTCCAGGATGTGAGGGGTCTGTAAATATTTTCACAGCCCTCTTTTTGACTTGTGCAGTATACAGGTCCTCGATGGAAGGCAGGTTGGTAGTAATGGTTTTTTCTGCAGTCCTAATTACTCTTTGAAGTCTGTGTCTGTCTTGTTGGGTTGCAGAACCCAACCAGACAGTTATAGAGGTGCTGATGACAGACTCATCTGCAAAAAGACTAGTGTAGGCAAAAAAATTAGTAAGAGTAAGAAGGAAAACAGTATTCCTATAAAATGAAGCAGTTTACTTTTAACTGTTCCTGTATAGTGTTTTTACTGCAATTGCCCTTTCCATTCTTTTATAAATCATAGCAATACCACTTAGACTTATGTGCCGCTTTACAGTCCTCTCTAAGTGGTTTACAAAGTCAGCACATTGCCCCCAACAGTCTGGGTCCTCATTTTACCCACCTTGAAAGGATGGAAGGTTGCATCAACCTTGAGCCTGGTCAGATTTGAACTGCCAAATTACAGGCAGCCGGCAGTCAGCAGAAGTAGCCTGCAGTACTGCATTCTAACCTTTGCGCCACCATGGTTGTATTCTTATCCTAACTCCATAAACTACCTGCAGTGGGTTAAAGTTTTAATTCCTTTACATTTAGGAAAAATACAGCGTTATAACACTCATGCATTTTTTATGTCATATTCTAATTTATCTAAAAGACAATGTTACTCTTATAGAAATTATTAAATGTTTTGTAAACAAGAATTACATCCCACTTTTAAACATTTGGTAGTTACATTTCTTTTTCGGGGTGAAGATCCTTCAGTGTCATACAAGCCAGTGCTTACCATATGATTGCCACTGCTCTTATCAAAGTGCCTTTTCAGAGACCCTACATCTAGTCAGATAGAATTGCTGTGTGGCTGATATTCCAGTTTTGTAAAAAATGGTAATAGATTTTGCAAGCTGTAAATAATAAATTAGTTTGCTATACATTATCCACAAACTATATGCTAGACATCTGTGTTTTACATTTTGTGATTTGCAGGACCATAAGAAGCATGAGCAAATAGTCTTTTCAAGCATGAGCAAATAGTCTTAAGAGAACAAAGACCCATGGTAGATCATTATCTGATTTCGTAGCATATAATAGACAAATACACTGGCATTACAAATAGCCATTTGTCACATTTTTTGTCTTCAAGGCAGCCTTTAATTCAGTTTCAAGAGTACACGTGGGATGAATTCAAGAATTCTACTGTTGTTCATTCAAAACAAAATTAAACAAAACTGCCATATTAGTATATGCCATTTAGCATACAGTCGATCAACTACTTATGCTTTACAACAGGGGTGTCAAACTGGATTTCTTCGAGGGGTGGATCAGCATTGTAGTTTTCCACGTGCCATGGGGAGCAGGAGGGGGCGGGGCAGATGCCTCCTGCAGCACTCTGCTGGCCAAAAACAGGCCGCACGGCCTGTTTCCAGGCCAGGTTTTGGGCTATTTTCAGGCAGGTTTTGGACGGTAGAGTGCTGCAGGAGGCCATGAAGTGTAGGGGGCTGCACGCAGTACGTTTTAGCCACCAGAGGTACCACGGGCCGGTCCTTTGATATTTCCAGGCTGGTCCCACGGAACAGATTTAAGCACTTCACAGGCCAGATCCGGCCTGCAGGCCTTGACACCCCTGCTTTATAGTCACTATCTTATTTTCTTTATTGAGCAGATACCTCTTGAAAGTGTTTGCTGGCTTGGGATAGGGATTTCTTACGCTATCAAAAACTACAGGTTTTGCTTTGGATACAAACATTTTTGAAAGAATATGTATTAATGTCAGTATATTAAGTGAGGATATATAGTCTTCAACTTACAACCACAATTGGGCTTGGAATTATGATTGCAAGTCGTGGTCATTAAGCGGATTACCATTGTGACCTGACTTGATTTTATGCCCTTTTTTACATTAACTGAGTTATAATAATCATTTAAAAAAAACCATATCATTTGATTGCAGAGTATTGTCATAATTTTGAAGATAGGTAATAAGTAGCTTTTTAAAAGTGTGCTGTATCTTTGAACAGTGGTTAAGCAACTGGTTATAAATTGAGGATTACCTATAGTTTGTCCCATTTGTGTTTCAGTGATACTATAAACAAGACAAGATGAGACTAGAGTTGAATACTATGCTACACTGCACTGCACTATACTACTCTACATTATACTATACCTTATTGGCCAACTGTGATTGGACACAAGAATTTGTCTCCAGTGCATAAGCTCTCACTATACATAAAACAACAACATAATATATTCATAAGATACCAATAGGAAAAGGTAGTAGAAAAGATAAGAGGGATAATAGTAACACAGTACATGGGTAAATATCCTTAGACATAAAACAGTACTGTGGTAATTAGGTGTTTCAGGAAAGTGATGGCACGGGGGAAAAACTGTCTTTGTGTCTGTTTGTTTTGGCCTGCGATAGCAGCATTATGTCTGTAATACAGTATAAATATAATTTATATATTATATAAATAATATATCAGTGATATATTTAAACTAAACCTTTTAAAAGGTAGAAATACCCTAACTTATGAAGAAAGCAAAACAAAATCACTTTATTAACATTTATTTTTATAAAACTCCAGGTGGCATACATAATATTCCTATCTCCTGTTTTCCCTGCAGCAGCAATCCTGTGGGGTAACATGACCACACCAATTTTTCTGTTAAATCAAGTTACATTTCTGTACTCTAACCATATGTAAGTAGTAGTTGTTCAGAACTTTAATTATGCATAAATTCTAATTTGAAGTTGACAAAAAGAGGAATGAATAGATTGAAAATAGTCTTATAGAAAGAACAACTTTGTATGCCTAAAAAAATAGGGAGACTTGATTGTCAGTGCCTTTGCGAGAGATGAACATATAGTAATCAGATCAGATTAACATAAAAGAAAAATGGGTGTAAAAAAGTATTGGGCCATATCTCAACTTTTGAATTGTTAATTTTTAACGTTACTGAACTTAAATCAGATTCTGTATTACTTAATAATGGGTTGAGCTCTTGAAATACTGATAGTATGATTTTCCTACCCTCCGTAGGCAATCTCACATAAGAATATTAGAATTTACTGAAATTTTGTTAGATTTCTATGATTTCATACTACTGTAGATTTGGTCTTGTAGAAACCAAGACAGCTGGGTTGCCAGTCTCTCTGTAAAACATGGTTGAAAAATATGTGGAACTGTATGGTTATAATAATTAGCAACTCTTCTAAGTAGAGTATAAATTGAATTCATTGCTTGGCTAGAATGAAAATAATTATTTGGCTTGAAATTATTAATCGGGATTTCATTTTTTTCTTCTCCTTTCAGGTATCTGTTTCCTATGCATGTTGAAATCTTATCCAGAATGCGTTTTTTAGTAATAATATTACTCTTTAATGGAATAATTTCTTACTCTGATGGTAAATCTGTTAGCAAGTCAGTGCCAAGATTACTTCTGGTGTCTTTTGATGGCTTCAGGGCTGATTATTTGAAGAAATATGAACTTCCACATCTCCAGGATTTTATTAAGGCTGGTGTATTAGTAGAGCATGTTACCAATGCTTTCATCACAAAAACTTTTCCAAACCACTACAGTATAGTCACAGGCTTGTATGAAGAAAGCCATGGTATTGTAGCAAATGAAATGTTTGACAACGACACACAGAAAAATTTTTCACAGTTTAATGATACCGATTCTTTCTGGTGGGATGAAGCAATTCCTATTTGGGTAAGCAATGAATGGCAGGAGAACAAAACAAGTGCTTCTGCAATGTGGCCTGGAACAGATGTCAAAATTCATGATACTCTTCCTCATTTTTTTATGAAATACAATTATTCAGTAAGCTTCAGTGAACGTGTAGAAAAGATTATTGAATGGTTGAATAGTTCTAATCCATTAGTTACTTTTGCTACTCTTTATTGGGAAGAACCAGATGGCAGTGGACACAAGTATGGACCAGAAGATACTAAGAACATGGCTAAAGTATTACACGAAGTAGATAACCATATTGGCCTTCTTGTTGAGAAGCTTAAAGTTTCAAAGTTGTGGGAAGAAATAAATGTTATCATTACAAGTGATCATGGCATGGCACAGTGCTCCCAGGAGAGATTAATCAAACTGGATCGTTGCGTTGATTCTAGCAGCTATAAGCTAATAGACAGAAGCCCAGTTGCTGCCATATTGCCAAATAGTAAGTATATTCTTAATAATGTCTATTACTGTTGTGCTTTTGACAGTATTATTCTCAATGTTATAATATGTAATTTCATAAGTCACTAATATCTCTGCTGAAAATTTACTGATTGTGATCAGAAAAATACTGAATAAGAAACTTTCCTTTATAGTGTTTTTTTTCAACTGAGACATAATTTTACATGTAATATTAGTTAAGGTCAATATATAAACAAAGCTGATTCTAATCATGCTATTATTAACCCTGCAAATTTCTAGTAATATCTTAGTTTAAATTTGTTATTGCATATAGAAAAGTCCTTGAAATAAAAAAGCTATTTTGTCCAGAGCTCAGCCAAACTTCAAAAAGTTCACAACGTCATCAGTACAAATTCATCATGTTTTGAATATTCCATGTTACACATATAACAAATATCAAACATTTGAGTCTGTTATTATAGAGGTCTAGAGAAATGAAACAAATCACTTGCTGTCTCATTCTAGGGCAATAAAAGGTGAGATGATAGTCCATATTAACTACCACCATACTTATGAATATGCTGATGAGATAATTTTTAAACTTTAAAAATTCTCACAGGCCAGAAAGTAGATTAGCTTTATTTAAAATATGTTCTGTCTATTACAAATAGCCATAGAGGCCTAGTAGAAAGTAAACCTGTAGCACGATTCTCTTCAGTACATTCAAAAATGCAAAAATACAATGAGATTATTTGCCAGCAACAATATATAATACAGAGTGACATTGCCTTTGTATTTGGCATGAAGCAAGAGCATACATAGAGCAATGTACTAAAACTCAACATTTGCATTTTGAATTTAAAAATTCATCATTTTAAAAACATAAACCTTTAATTTTTTTCTAAAGCTTTATTTGTTTGCTTGTATATCAATCCATAATCATTTTTAAAGCCTAAAATTTATCTACTTTGGAGGCAGACAGTTTTTATGCTGTCTTAAGTATATAAGCAATAGCACTTAGATTTATATACCGCTTTATAGTGCTTTGCAGCCCTCTCTAAGCGATTACAGAGTCAGCACATTGCCCCCTACAACCTGGGTCTTCATTTTATCCACCTCTGAAGGATGGAAGGCTGAGTCAACCTTGAGCCTGGTGGGATTCGATCTGCCAAATTGCAGGCAGCTGACTGCAGAAGTAGCTTGCAATACTGCACTCTAACCACTGCGCCACAGAGGCTCCTCTTATATATGTATATGTATATGATATATATATGATAAGTATATGATAACCCATCAAGAAATACCTTATGCAAGCAAATCAGCATCTGATTCTGATGTATTGGTCCTATCTGTCTTTCTCCTCCACCAATAAGAGCAGAAATAGGACTGGCTCTGCTGTTCTGTTGGCCATGCTGAAAAGCAATGTAACACCACAGTGTTTAAGAATTTTAAGATGTTTGAGCTTGGGACAAAACTCAATCTTTTACTCTGAGCATAAAATATTTGGATGCGGCATTTCAGGTGCAGAATATTTTGGGTTTACACTGTCCCTAGTTGCATTCTTAAAATGTAGAATGATTTGACTCTTTAAGAAATATATTTTTACTTCTGAAAGTAAGTATATTAAAATAGAAGTAGATGAGATCCACATTAAACTTAGAGCTCTTAAGAAATATGAATCCAGTTTTTTATATTTGCAGTAACAAATTTTATAGACAAATAAATGACCCAACTTATTTATACTTTGTTTTTTAGATGTGACACATGTATATGATTTATTGAAAAACTGCAGTCCTAATATGAAGGTTTATCTTAAAGAAGAAATTCCAGAGCGATATCATTACCATCACAATAAGCGCATTCAGCCAATAATTTTGGTTGCAGATGAAGGCTGGACAATTGTACAGAATGGGTCTCTTCCCAGATGTAAGTTATTTTTTAAACATTAATTAAATTACATAATTCCATTTTTGATGGGGGGGGTAAAGTTATTTAGGGCATAGAAGAATTAAAACCTTTTGAGTTTTGAGTTTAGGCCATACCAAAGTGCAGGGTTCCAAACACAAATTATTGCTAAAATCCGATAAAAACAATTTAAAATGAGATTGGAATAAAATACAATTTAAAATGAAATTGGAATAAGAAACCTTTTGAAAATATCTGAAAGCATCAAGGATTAGATTCTTATATATTTTGCTTAATTCTGTGTATTCAGAAATTCAGCACAGTACTAAACTGGATTGCCCTATTTGCAAAAATATAAAGTCCTAAAGTCACCTTTTCTAACTAAATACAGAGGGCATACTTGGATATGGGAGTGATGGACAAAACCATCTGTTTTTCATAACTGCTGCATGTAGTCAGGCTGGAAATGGTATTAACATTTAAAAAGGAATGTTTGACCAAAAAAATCCCTTCAGAAAAATGATAAGCAGTTATAAATCAGGTAGCATCTCATTTAGAATTTGGAGCACAATCACCAGCTTTGCAAACTAAGGATTGTGACAAGAAACGATGTACAGACACTCCTGTTAGACAGATACAAAATTTAACAGCAGGAAATTTTGGGGTGAATCTGGACAACACTTTCTTAGCATAGTATCCTTCAGTTAACCCCTTCATGACTAAAAACTTAATTCTGATGGGAAAGTTACAGATATCTGCAGTCAGAGAATATTGATTGTGACTATTGGGAGGGAGATATTTCAGCAATTGGCTTCAGCTAAACTATAGAAATAGCCAATTAGCTTAGCTATGTAAGACGAGAACAATTTAAAATGCAATAGGGAGACTAAAGAGGTTTATCCTTTTTTAAAACTTAATTATTGGTTTGAATTCCTTTTTAATGAAATTTAGAATTTAACATATAAAGTTTTTTACATAGTTTCGTAACTAAAAAAGAATTACATATCATAAGCATCAACAGAAAACTCACATGTTTTACTATGCTTACGTAGTCAAAATAGGCCATTGAGAAACAAGAGATTGATGTTGTCATATCAGGAAATCCCAAGATTTGCTAAAATAGGAAAAAGGGGGGAAAGTCCAGCACATTGGGATGTCCACAGAATATTAGATTCTTAGAGAGCCATGTAAAAATATCCTGAAACATATTTGTGTGATGGGACTATTCTATGGGGTTAGAAACAGGAGATGAGAGACAACAAGGGGTATTCTCATACATTATATAACAGAAAGCAGAAACTCTTAGCTTGACAAACAGGTTGTTTTAATAGGAGATAATGTTAAACTACTTTCTTCATCCTTGGAGTTAATGTATTTATCATAATCTTAAATATTACATTGATTTTATTGGAGATACTTTTGGTGAACATTATGTAATTTTAACAGTTCAATGAACTGAAATATTAAATTTAAATAATCTGCTTGGATTTTTAACAAAGCAGAAAACAATAGTTTATTGGAAAAAAAGCAGTTAAGCTATAATTCTGTAATGGCAGGATTATATTTACTAGGTAAAATAACTTAGCTAAATCTTTGTAATGCATTAACAATTCTTGGCTTCTTTATTTTTCAGTAGGAGACCATGGCTATGATGATACTCTTCCAAGTATGCAGCCATTTTTGGCAGCTCATGGACCTGCCTTCCGCAAAAATTACAGACTGAATTCAATCCGTACTATTGATATTTATCCAATGATGTGCCATATTTTAGGATTGAAATCCCAGCCTAATAATGGCACTTTGAGCAATTCTAAGTGTTTATTAGTTGACCAATGGTGCATAAATGTTCCTGAAGCAATTGGAATAGTTATTGGTGTCTTTATGATATTAACTACTCTGATGTGCCTTATAATAATCACCAAGAACAGAACTCCTCCTCTACGTCCATTTTCAAGACTTCAGCTTCAGGAAGATGATGATGATCCCTTAATAGGATAAGATCCCTGTTCTGACTTCTGTTTTGAAAAGACAATAACAGAAATTTAAGTTATGTTGGCGAATAAGATGATGCACTTTAATAAATATCCATCAAAACTACAGAAGAACATTGTTTCTCTGAAAAAGAAATCTTGACTAGAATTTATTTTCTAATATAAACTAATAGAAAATTAATAGTAGTAAAACTTATTTAATTCTAAGTGATAAGGAATACCATTATTTGTGAGTGAATCTTCTAGCATATATTTCATGGGCAACTACTTAGAGATATTGTGACATTTCCTGAAATTGGACAGGAGCCTGTTCAACAAGGATCACAGCTTTAAAAGGCAGGATAAACTAGGCAATCAAGGCCCTGCCCATTCTGATGTGCACAATTCTTTGATTGCTCAGACATTCCTGCCCTTTTGAAGCCAGAGGTTTGTCATTTCAGATGCCCTTGAAACTGATTGAAAAAATATATAAACCATTATGAAATTCTTTATAAGGAAGATTATAATTGTGAAAATAATCCAGATTTGTTTTCATTATTGAGGAATAGTTGCTATAACAGTTTAACTTAGTATCTGTTAATAGCTGGGACTCACAATTCTAGAGCACTGTGCACTCCTTGTCAATCTCTGCAAACTGGATGTTTCCTTTATTTCAAGCTGTTGGAAAACTATTTGCAGGTACATCTTCAAGCTACACTGAGCAAAAAGAAATAGCATGCCAGACAGATAGATTATATCAAATAATTTCTTCCATAATTATAAGATGTGGACTGATTCTAAACATAGTTTAATATGTCTTCATTGAGACAGGTACGGTGTTTTCAATCTATTTTGTTAGGTATTCAGATGTTTCATGTGTTTGAATTAACAGCATGATTGTATAATACATATATTTTAATGAATCTGCAAAAGAAATATTTTATAAGAAGAAAAGGGATTTGGAAGGCAAAGGAGGCAGTTAAAAAGACTTTCTGCTGCTTGCAGTTTGTATATGATTAATAAGATTCTGTATTGTATATTCAATTAATTGACAATTTATGTCAAAATAATTTATGATTATTCAGTTTTTTTAATTCCTAATAATTGCTTGATTTAAAGTAGAGCATTTGTAATAGGCAAATAATACGCGATACCATTTGTGTTTGTTTCATTCTGAAAGTTAGAATTCAATGCATAGGACACATAATTTTCCTTGGTATTTCAAATGTTCCAAATTTAACTTCAGTTGCTTTGCTTGTCTTCTTCATAAAATGATAGTGGAATCCTTTATAATCTGTAACACTATGAAGATACAATCGTACTTATCTGATAACAGCTATTTTTCTAACTGTTCTACACAAATTTAATATCTCAGGGACTCTTCCAGATTTTGATTCTCTTGTAACATAGAGTAAATAGAGCAATTATGCAAAACTTTAAAAAGCTTAAAACTTCTTTAAATGATGAGATCCATTATTTGTTTAGCCTAAAGTAGCAAATAGTTCATCAAGGAAAAGGTGAATTAATGGGGAAAATCTGTTCCAATACATTCTTCATCCTTCATCTCAAGACCACTGGCAACTGTTACCGAAAATGTTACCTACTTTGTTATCTCTGCAATTATCAGGGATAAATTTATACTGGGAAAATTCAGTAATGAACTATGTTATATTTTTTAAGAGACTGTATTTATTGGGATATCTTTGTAATTGAGGATTTTGGACAATCTTCATTGATTTTGATTAAAGAGGCTGTTACACTTTCAATTTATATTTCAGTATTAAGGTTTATGCTTTGTGACTTTTAGGTTCAAGTGTTTTTTCATTTATTCTAAAATTCTTGCCAGTCAAAATAATACTAACATTCAGAACAGCCATTATTTTTTCTTGCTATTCTCTCTCTTCCTTCCTAAAAACTTAAAATTGCATAATAAAAGTTCCTATTTAACTTCATGATACTGACTTCTGTAGATCTTTTGAATTGTGACTCTAGGTGTATACTGCATATATCATTTTTCTGAGCTATTCCCAAAACTATTTAAGTTGACTGTTGGACAAACCATTTCTATTGTCTTAGTCACAATATAGGTTTTAACAAAAAAAAAAGTACACTCCTGTCTGAGGTTCTATATTGAGGTATATGCTAAACACAAGATTCCCTTTGGTACAGATTTGAAAAAGATCTTAGTTCAAACCAGAGATTGACTTAAGTAGCCTGTGGATTTACCAGGAGGAAATTGCATATGACTTAAATTATGTGGAGGGTTTGTCTGAATTTTTTTAGGCTCAGAATTGGTTTGCTAAAGAATTTATTTTAAGATATTTTAATTGATATATCTGCTTTTATAACTGGAATATGTGAGATCTTGAGTTTAATAGCATCACCACCAGATGGATTTGTAACTGGCTTAACAGACCGTACTTGACAAGTAGTTCTTAATGTTACTACGTTTACATGGAGGGAAGTAAGTAGTGGGGTACAGTACTCTTCAATATCTTCAAAAATGTTGGAGGGGAGGGGAAGTCATCAAATTTACAGAAGACACTAAGCTGGGAGGAATAGCAAACATCCCAGATGATGACTCAGGATTCAAAAAGATCTTGTCAGACTTGAACAATGGGCCCTATCCAACAAAATGAAATTTAATGTGGAGAAAAGCAAAGTTTTTACACTTAGGAAGGAAAAAGGTACAAGTACAGGCAAAACCTGGCTCAAAAACAGTAACTTGGGGGGGGGGGACCTTGGAGTCCTACTGGATGATCACTTAAATATGAACTAGCAGTGTGCAGCAGCAACCAAAGAAGCTAATACAATTTTGTATAAACTGAGGCATAAAATCAAAATCACATGAACCTTAAGTCCACACCTGGTATACTGCATCCAGTTTTGATCACCACATTGCAAAAAAGATGTTGAGACTTTGGAAAAAGTGCAAAGAAGAGTAACGGATGATTAAAGGCCTGGAGACTAAAACAGGAAGAACAGTTGCAGGATTTGGGTTTGGCTAGTCTAGACAAAAGGACTAGGGGACATGATAGCAGTATTCCGGTATTTGAGAGGCTGCCACAAAGGACGGGGTCAACATATTTCCCAAAGCACCAGAGGGTAGGACATTGGAAACTAATCAAGGAGAGAAGGAATCTGGAACTAAGGAGAAACTTCCTAACAGTCAGGACAATTAACCAGTGCCTTCAGAAGTGGCTGCTTCGACTTCCGGGTTAAGCCCTCCTCGTTGATGGACCGGGGACTGCGACTGTCCTCAGCTTCGGTCTGTGCTCTTTCGTTGGAGAACCCCAATCATTGTGATTAGGGGCTGAAGTTGCCTCAGAGGGGTGGCGGAATAAGGGGAAGCCACCAGCCAGGTTGCAGGGAGCCTCATCTCCCCTCCCTGGGCTCGGCAATTTTTCCCCCTGAAGACGACCGAGTGGTGGTCTAAAATGGCCACCCTGAAGAGGAGGACTTAGCTGGACTAAGATTTGTGCAGGAGAGAAGAAGGAGGTGGACAACATAAGAACCGGGACAACTTAGTGCAACAATTAATTAAAAGGTACCCCAGGATGGATATTTTAAGAATTTTTATGAAAGAATAAGAAAGTGGCGGATTTATAAAGGGAAAGGAAAAAAAGTGAAAATATTTTTGACAGCTGAGCGGGGCTTCAAACCGGGATAGGAAGAAGCCGGAATAAGATATCCAAACAAATTGAATTAAAATATATTGGCAACAAATTTAAAGCTGGACTTAGGAGCTTTCAAAAAGAAGGGGGAAATATTTAAATTGAAGAGTTGATCGGTTTAGAATACCGAGGCTTGGAAAGCCCTGAACAATAAAACGGGGCGGGGGGGGGGGGGAGGGGAGGACATTGTATAATGGAGAGTGCCATCTGGTGGACAATAATTTAAGCTGAAAAAGGGAAAGTTCCTATTTCTCTATGAATCTGATTTGATACAATGAAAAGGAAATATTGAAGCAATATAACAAGTACCCTAAAAAGTGAAAATTGAATTAGAATAAAAGAAAAAAATATGGATTGTTGGACTGATTGGTGATTTTGCTATAAACCCAGTTCTGTAATAGTTGTCAATCTAGAAAGTTTGAAGAAGAAAAAAGAAAAAGAGAAGCTGATTTGTGGATTTTAATGACTACAAGATATAAGAGCGCGCAACAATGATATCTCTGTGGGATCTAAAAATGGAACTGAAAAATTTGAAAGAACTACTACATGCAAGAGGTGAATCACTTGCCTCTGAGTTAAAAGCTATGGAAATGGCGATTGAAGAATATGAAGAAGAAACCTCAGAGAAGGAGGAGTTAGTTCAAGAAGAAGCCATCTTAAATAGACAATCAACACAAAGAACACCACAAAGAAGAGGAAAAAGAAGGGGGGTTAAAATGGGAGATTCGAAAATGTAATTAAAATGGGGAATACTTGTAAAAATCGGAAAGACAGAAAGAAACAGTAGAAAAGTAAAAGGGGGAAGGAAAATATATAGAGAGGGGGGATATAAATCAGAGGGAGAAAAGACTTGGAAAAACAAAAGAGAGGAACAGGAACAGGAAAGAAAGAAATATGGGAATTGTAAAATAAAGGAAAAGTTTTCTTTACCTAGAATACATAGGGATAATGGTTAATGAATTAAGAAAGGGGACTCCACATTGATATGAGGGGTAATAATAATGTACTTTGCAATTATAAATTATAGAATATAGTCTATTGAAAGGAGGGAGGGGCACTGATATCTTTTTAGAAGATGAATCTATGTTCTTATTTTTATTGTTACAAGAAAGGTTAATGTCTATTATATATATTGAAATGATTGAAATGAATCGTGAGGAGGTTTAAAAATGAGATTAATATCAGTGACCAGGAATAGCAAAATGGATTAATTGTTTCTTTCTCTTCTATTTTTTTTTTTATATCATAAATAAAATTTTATGGAAGTAAAGGGAGAAAATACATTGGGCAATCTGACTGAAAAGTACAATGTAAAATAGTTTATTTTTCTAGAGAATGATTATTACTATAACTAAATAAAATAGAAGTTTAATTGGGAATTACAGATGAGGGAATTAAGGCATATTTAAACCACTGAGGGGACACCCCCAAACTAGTAAAAGGGGAGGGGAAATTTATATTTTGTTTTATGTGAAAAAGCTTGTATTAATTTAGACTTTATGAAAATAACATGAGATGGAATTGCAAATTTGACAAGATAAAAGAATGAAAAGGGAATAAGTATGAAGATATGGGAACTATTAGTGATTTAAATGAGAAAAGAGTACTTTGGAAAAGGCCACGCTTAAAACAAACATTAATGCTTAAGAAATACATTTGAAATAAATTGAAATGAACTGAGAAGATGTTTAGAATGAAAGTAATATTAATGAATAGGATTAATTTGTTTGTTCTTTTTCTTATGTAAAAGTTGACAGGTAAAATGAGAAAAGAGTACTTTGGAAAAGGCCACGCTTAAAAGAAATGTTAATGTTTAAGAAACTTATTTGAAATAAATTGAAATGAATTGAGAAGATGTTTAGAATGAAAGTAATATCACTTAACAGAATTAATGTGTTTGTTCCTTTTCTTATGTAAAAGTTGAAATGGAGAATAATAGAATTAAGTTAAAAATGGACAAGACAGGATGTTGAATGTAAAAATGAATATATAATCACTGTCATATCTGCAGGTAAAAGTGGTGACTTGGAATTATGTTGTAGACTGAAAAGAGCTCTTTTTTATGTTGTTTTGGAAAAATTGAATAAAACTTGTTTTTTTTTAAAAAAAAGAAGTCACTGCTTCATCTCTGGAGACTTTTAAGAAAAGACTAGACAGCCACCTGGGTCTCCTACTTCAGCAGGGGGTTGGACTAGAAGACCTCTAAGGTCACTTCCAGCTCTATTCTGATTGATTGCTTGGTACTATTTTCTATTCACAGCGAAGAATCACACATGACCAATAAAGAATTCTATGTGGTTTCCAGCTTATGTCACAGAAATAGATTCTGTTCTATACAGCAAATGAAACGTCAGATAACAAAGCTGGAAAGCCCCATTTTTTTTTCTTCATCATATACCTTTTAAACGGTATGTGCTATGGATTCACCAGAAGGCACTGTTTCATTCATGGAAAAGGGTTTTTAAAAAAACTGGGTGATCCTAGGGCCAGTCATTTTCTCTTAGCAAGGAAGCAAGAAAGGGCAAACTACTTTGAAATCTTTGCAAAAAACAACAACAACCTTGAGAGTCTTGTGTAGGTACTGACCTAAAGACGCCCCCCACCCAAAGAAAAAGTTAGATGGACCAGTTGTTTATCATTACCTACAAAAATCAGTGCAGGATAAAGGCAAGCCCTCTAGTCCCAGAGAAGTCAATCAAAACCATTACATAACCTCATCCATAATTCCTAGAAGTGAAAAGACTGCTTCTTAGGCTAATATACTGTGCTTACACCAAATATTAATAGATTTATCATCCATGATTTTGTCTAATTTTCTTTTGTACCGTATTTGCCGGCGTATAAGGCGACTGGGCATATAAGACGAGCCCCCAACATTTCCACTCAAAATATAGTTTTTGTTATATACTCGCAGTATAAGACGACCCCCCACTTGGAGGCATGCTTTTCAAGGCAAAAAGTCGTCTCATACGCCGCAAATCTGAAAGTTGTAACACTTGGGGTATTCTGGATATAATTCTTGATTGACACCCCCAACCCCTTTCCCCCAAACTTACAAAGCCACCAAAATGCGGGGTCCCATCAGGAACTTCCTGAGGACACCCGCCCCAAGCACAGCCCTCCCGGTCTTTCAAAGAGGGAGGAGAAGCGGGAGGAGCAAATTGCCGCCCCGCCCCGCTGCCCAGAAGGAGGGGCGCCACAGTCCACCCCACCACCTTCTCCCCCCACTCCCGGGCCATTACGCGGCTCGGGGCTGGCTGGGCGGCGGCCCGCCAGAGACCCTCCGCTCCACCCCCACCCCACCTCCAGATTGGCCTCCGCAAGTGCCCCGAGCCGGGCGGAGGGTGGGTGGGTGGGTGGGAGGAGGAGGAAGAGAGACTTGGCTGGGCTTGAAGGGGCTTCGCAAGTTGCGGAGCTCCGCCCCGTCGCTCTTGCACCGAGTGACAATGTATTTACCGGCGTATAAGACGACCCCCCACTTGGAGGCATGTTTTTAGGGCAAAAAGTCATCTTATACGCCGGCAAATACGGTAAGTCTACTCGTTTTGTGCTGTGTTCTATGATGAGATCCAAGAAAGAAGCGCTAGAACCCAATTGTTCAGCTAGTCCTTGGCATAAACAGTTCATTTAAAGACCATTCCAACAGCACTGAAATCTGACTTATGACTGTTTTTCACACAAATGTTATGGCATCCCCATGGTCACATAATCAGAATTCAAACCCTTGGCAACTGACTTATGGGGTAGTTGCAGTGTCCTGATCACCTTTTGCGACCTGAGAAACAAAGTCAATGGGGGAGGATGGCGGGGGACAGATTCACTTAACTACTAACTTAACTCAGTTAAGTTACTAACTTAACTCTGGCAAGAAAGGTCTTAAAATGGGGTAAAACCTACTTAACAAATATCTCAGTAACAGAAATTTTGTGCTCAATTGTGGTTGTAAGTTGAGGATTACCTGTGCTGCATTTCAGTTATAGCAGAAGTATATGGTGCTATGGTGACGCTATTAGAAAAAAAATGAAGTCTCTTGAATTTTATTTGTAGCATTTATTTGAGACAAATTTCTAAGAAACCATTAGAGTTGCTTAGGAAGTATTTTATTCAAAGTGGACATTAGCTACATCTTAAACACTACAGTCTTAAAACAGATTAAATGCTCATGGTCCCTCTAGCTGGAAACCTGAGGTTTTTGCAGATCTGAATGATAAATATTACCTCTAACAAAATCGAATCCTTACCAAGTCATAGTTGCTATAGTTCAGGGCTGTCAAACTCCCAGCCCGTGGGCCAGAGCCATCACATGCTGCCCATGCCCATGCTCGGTTTAGCAAAGGGGGGGGGAAGTCCCGATATATCATGTGATGCTGTCGTGATGACATGAGTTTGACACCCCTGCTACAATTAGTAAAGCAGTGAAAATTAAGCATACCAAAAAAATCAATCTTGCAACAGAAGACATTCAACCATTTACTACAGTATACAACTAATCAATATAAATAACCTTGCACAGAAGCCTTGCAGTCCTGAGCTTGACCTCTCCAAGATGAGTAAATCTGAGGAATAGGAAGAAATAATAGATTTTGTCACACCGCCCGCAGGCCTTCCTGACTGCCAAACTCAGAGCTGACAACTCTGTCATAAGATTGAGGGAGCATGAGTTTGCGGACAGGAGATACATATTGCCATCTTCACCCAGCAAACTTTGGGGGGGAAAACAGAGAAGGCAGGACACACACTCTTAAATCAAGGGTGTCAAACTCAAGGCCCAGAGACTGAATCCGGCCCGTGGGGTGTTTAGATATGGCCCGCGGGTCCACCCTAGAAGCAGCAAAGAACGGAACCGGGGGGCCTCTGCCAGTGAAACAGAGCTCAGGAGGGCGACGCGTGGCCCTCCCAGGCTCTGTTTTCAGCCACGACGGCCTCCTGCAGCCCTATGCCAGTGAAAATAGAGCCCAGGCCAGCCACGCACAGCCCTTCTGAGCTCCATTTCACTGGCAGAGGTTTGCAGGAGGCCATTGCAGCCAAAAGCAGAGCCTTGATAAGTGACATCGATCTGGACATGTCCCCCCTGGCCATGCCCCCCATCCCTCAGAGCGCAAACACAACCCTGATGCAGCCCTCAATGAAATTGAGTTTGACACCCCTGCTCTAAATGCTCTTTCCAGCTGATAAATTGGGTTACAGAACGTGTTATTTTCTTTTGTATCCACCACGGATTAATGCAGACTTTCTCTCATATATAAAGTCTGCATTAATAATTTATATATATATATATATATATATATATATATATATATATATATATATATATATATATATATATATATGTATGTATGTATGTATGTTATATATATATATATATATATATATATATATATATATATATATATATATATATATATATATATATATATCAGTTCCTTTGCAAAGGAAAAAAATGTAATTCTTAGTATCCCCCCCTCCATCATCAAACCATTTATTAATGAACATTGCTCTATTATCCAATTACTCAAAAGTCCAGATGATATGACTGATTCTGTGCCATTAATTTGATGTCCAATTGTACAACCACAGGGTGTGTTTTTTTCCTGTGATTATTTGTACTTAATCTGGTCTTTCAGGTCTTCCATCATCACTATTACTGAATCCATTCATCTTGCTACTGGTCATCTTCTTTTGCATAATGTGGCCTAAGTATGATAGTTTGAGTGTCTCTTTTGTGCCTCAAATGAGAAATCTGGGTTGATTTGTTTGGGGTTTTTAATGTTGTCTGTAGTAGTCTCAGAAGTCTTCTCTGACATTAAAGTTCAAAAGCATCGCTAGACTTTCTACCTGACTTTTTCAAAGTCCACCTTTTGATTTGCAAGGTGTCACTAGGGAATATTATGGCCGAAGCAGTTCTGATCTTTGTAGGTATAGACACGTCAAGCATTTAAATATATTTTCCAAGGTCTTCATGGCTACTCTACCAAGTGTTAGTCTGCAACATATTTCTTTTACCATTGATGATTGATCTTAAAAGGGTAAAACCTATCTGCCACTTTAGTGTCTTCATTGTCAATCAGATGATTTACAGACATAAAAACCAATACCTATATCAGGAACAAAAGATAACAGAAGAGTACCACCCCAAACCAAACCTCCATCACCATCAAGTCACCAAAGTAAATCAGGAGGGTACCTGACACACGTCCGAGGATAACGGGTTCTGAGTAGTGTAGTGGCCTGCTACAGAAACTTACCTTCCGGTTCATCCTTTGTTATCTTGTGGGGCAAGACTGTAACCAACCCCTTTCTTCTATAAATGTAAAGACTGGGCAGATTCCAACAGAAGGGAATAGTCCCTAGAATAATCTGAAACTGAGTGATATGGTCTTTAGGGGTTATAACTAACACTTTGATCTGGTTTTGGAAATGTCAGAGCCATATCGCTGCAAACAGAAAGACTGACCTTTGTTGTAACAAGTAACAATGCAAGAGAGCTAGATACTGTAGGCATGATCACGGCTGCAAAACGTAAGTGCTGACGTGGTTTAGAGGAGGGGTGTCAAACTGGTGGCCCGCGGGTCGGAGGTGTCATGTGCAGGCCAACTCACCCCAGCTCCACCAAGGGGAAAAACGATGCGATACATCACGTGATGGTGTGAGTTTGACACCCGTGGTTTAGAGGAATGGCAAAAACATGCCCTATGTTAACAGGAGGATAAATAATTACTTTCATCATTATGTTTTCCTTCTGATTTATTTATTTATGTAATTGTTCTTTGATTTTAGCTACAGATATAACTGATTGATTCATTCAGGCTTTCTCGGAAAGAAAACACAACCTTTTGGAGAGGAGAGAATCATTTGAAAATGTACTTCGCTGTTATATAATTCTACATATGTAAAATCATGTGCTGAAATATTGAAGAAGCCTGTGTCTTATTTGGAATAGTCCTATCTTTTAGTCTCAAAAGTGATTGTCACTCAACTATCTGAATTCATTGTTAAAGGAAATAAGGATACACATCAAATAATTTACCTTAAACCCATAAAATCACTAGGATAATTTTAATTTCAGTAAGTGGTTGAACTTCCTTCATATGAATTCAGGTACTGGTAGTAGCTGAATTACTCCATGCTACTTGCATTTGTGCATTAAAAAGAATTTTTATAAAACAAGCAAACAAAGTTAGTCTGTGCACAACTAAGGGCTGACTTCTGACTTTCCAATGTCAGAGAACCTAGGTTGTTTCTGTTGTTTATTCTGAGAATGGCTGTTCAAGGGTTTACAGATAGAACCTTCCACAGTTCTGCTCTCCAAGGTATTACAAGCCCAGAGAAGAAAGCTATACTGCATAGTAAGCATTAGGAGAAAAACCTATTTATAGAAATATGTTTTGGAACATGGGACTGTTGATCAGAATAACACAACCAAGTTTTTTACTTCCATTTAATGAATAGCATTTATAAAGAATCTTACTTTGTGCACTGAAATCTGATATGTTTCCTTAAAAGAAAGGCTTGCTGACTCTATCCCAGGTTGCAGCCTTAAGAAGTTTGGAAAATCCCTCCACCTCTAATCCCCTCTTCTCCTTCTGTTCTACAGGAATGTGACATAAAATGGTTATAAAGAGCACATTCTGAGCCCTGTTGTCACTTAGGCTCCATTACCACACAAGGAATATGCTAAGAAACTAAACACTGGGTTACACAGAAAGACATGGCTGACTTCTACTAGGAGAAAAGAAAAGAAGGTATGTTCTTGGGGCAAATCAACTACACATAGAGGATGGTAGGCTAGGACGTCGAGTCTGCATAATTTGTGGCTTTGGTATATTGTTTGGGCCCTCCTTTTCATGGCTGTCACAGATGTGCACAACGACACTTGGAGTGGAGTCAGTACCTGCATGTAGTTCATATTTCTCACCTAGAAGTCAAGAAAAATATTTTACATTTATTTTATAGTCACCCATTCCAGTAGACGCTGAGTTACTTACAAATACAAATCAATAAAAAAAAGATAAATCACGCAGCCCTACAGACAACATGGATTAAAAAAATCACACAACAAAAAAAATCAAATCAAATGAGGGACCCCACAAACACATCAATCGCAGACCTGATACCAACACTAGATCTTAAGTGCTTCTTGGAATCCAAAGGGAGAGGGCAATGTTCATATCTCTGCAGGGATGCTGCTCCAGAGGGCAGGAGCCACAGCAGAGAAGGCACACTTCCTTGGACCCGTAAGACAACAACATGTAATAGTAGGGATCTGAAGCATTCTTACTCTGCTAGAACATACAGGTGAAACTCGAAAAATTAGAATATCGTGCAAAAGTTCATTTATTTCAGTAATGCAACTTAAAAGGTGAAACTAATATATGAGATAGACTCATTACATGCAAAACAAGATAGTTCAAGCCGTGATGTGTCATAATTGAGATGATTATGGCTTACAGCTCATGAAAACCCCAAATCCACAATTAGAATATTAGAATATTACATTAGAAATTAGAATATTACATGCAATCAATAAAACAAGGATTATACATAGAACAATATCAGACCTCGGAAAAGTATAAGCATGCATATGTACTCAGTACTTGGTTTGGGCCCCTTTTGCAGCAGTTACTGCCTCAATGCGGCGTGGCATGGAAGCTATCAGCCTGTGGCACTGCTGAGGTGTTATGGAAGACCAGGATGCTTCAATAGCGGCCTTCAGCTCTTCTGCATTGTTCGGTCTCATGCCTCTCATCTTTCTCTTGGCAATGACCCATAGATTCTCTATGGGGTTCAGGTCAGGCGAGTTTGCTGGCTAATCAAGCACAGTAATCCCATGGTCATTGAACCAGGTTTTGGTGCTTTTGGCAGTGTGGGCAGGTGCCAAGTCCTGCTGGAAAATGAAGTCAGCATCCCCATAAAGCTCATCTGCGGAAGGAAGCATGAAGTGCTCCAAAATCTCCTGGTAGGCGGCTACGTTGACCCAGGACTTAATGAAGCATCAACACCAGCAGATGACATGGCTCCCCAAATCAACACAGACTGTGGAAACTTCACACTGGACTTCAAGCATCTTGCAGTGTGTGCCTCTCCATTCTTCCTCCAGACTCTGGGTCCTTGGTTTCCAAATGAGATGCAAAAGTTACTCTCATCAGAAAATAGGACTTTGGACCACTGAGCAACAGACCAGTTCTGTTTTTCTTTAGCCCAGGTAAGACGCTTCTGACATTGTTTGTTGTTCAGGAGCGGCTTGACAAGAGGAATATGATGTTTGAAGCTCATGTCCAGGATCCGTCTCTGTGTGGTGGCTCTTGATGCACTCACTCCAGCCTCAGTCCACTCCTTGTGAAAGTCCCCAACACTTTTGAATGGCCTTTTCCTGACAATCCTCTCCAGGCTGCGGTCATCCCTGCTGCTTGTGCACCTTTTTCTTCCACACTTTTCCCTTCCACATAACTTTCTATTAATGTGCTTTGATACAGCACTTTGGGAACATCCAACTTCTTTTGCAATTACCTTTTGAGGCTTTCCCTCCTTATGGAGGGTGTCAATGATGGTTTTCTGTCAGGTTAGCAGTCTTTCCCATGATTGTGATTCCTATTGAACCAGACTGAGAGACCATTTAAAGGCTCAGGAACCCTTTGCAGGTGTTATGGCTTAACTAGCTGATTAGAGTGGGACACTTTGAGCCTAGAATATTGAACCTGTTCACAAAATTCTAATTTTCTGAGATTGAGGATTTGGGTTTTTCATGAGCTGTAAGCCATAATCATCTCAATTATGGCAAATCACGGCTTGAACTATCTTGGTTTGCATGTAATGAGTCTATCTCATATATTAGTTTCACTTTTTAAGTTGCATTACTGAAATGAATGAACTTTTGCACAATATTCTAATTTTTTGAGTTTCACCTGTAATAGCTGGCAGAAACAGTCGTAAATAGGCAGTCTCTTGGATATTCAGGCCCTAAGTGCCTTTTACAGCAGCACCTTGAAATGTACCTAGAAGCTGATTGACAATCAGTGCAACTCATATAGCAGCAATGATATATGGGCACAATGAAAAGTGTCCAATAACTGCTCCCAGCACTGCATTTTGTACCAATTGTAACTTCTGGATCATCTCCAAGGGCACCCCCATGTATAGCATATTTCAGGGACAAGATGACTAAGGCATGAGTAACAATCAGAAGGACCTGAAGGAATTTTATAACAATTATATTGACTTTCATACAATGCTCTTTCTTTTTTATTCCAAAGGTGGATTTTTCTGAGGGAGGGAAGAAGGAAGGAAGGAAGGAAGGAAGGAAGGAAGGAAGGAAGGAAGGAAGGAAGGAAGGAAGGAAGGAAGGAAGGAAGGAAGGAAGGAAGGAAGGAAGGAAGGAAGGAAGGAAGGATTCCAGAGGCCTCCTGCAATACTGTAAGGAGCAACAAAGAAGAAAAAAACACTGATTTTGTACCAATTGTAACTTCTGGATCATCTCCAAGGGCAACCCCACGTATAGCCAAGATGACTAAGGTATGAGTAACTATCAGAAGGACCTGAAGGGCACAGCTGACATACAGATCAACTTGTGCAAAAGATGACCACAGCTGCCACTTGCTCTTTAAGTAGAAAGGCCCCCAAGAATGAGCAGGTGCAGTTCCATCCAAGACCAATGGTGGAAATATCCCTGACCCTGTGTGGTCAAATAGTCACAGCTCAGTCTTGGCTGGATTGAGCTGAAATCTATTCTGCCTCACCAGGCCCTGCAAAGACTGGGTAAGTACATCGATAACTTCTCTGGCACAGCTCAGAGTTGAGATGTTAGTGTCATGATGATGTCAAATTCCAAACCGACAGAGGATTTTAACCAGTTGTTTCATGTCTCATGTTGTTAAACATGAGAGGGGAAAAGATCGAGCCTTGAGATACCCCAAAAATGGGGGACTGTGGAAATGACCTGACCCCGACCCCAGCAGCATTGACTGAAACTGACCACACTAAGAAAGGAAATGAACCACTGCAACACAGTGCACTCGGCTCCTAACCTGCATAGCCAGTCCAGAAGGACCCTGTGACCAAGTGTATTAAAAACTATTGAGAGATCAAGAAGTACCAGATGCACCGCTGTTCCACCCCAGTTCTGCCAAAGATCATTGGCAAGTGTGACCAGTCAAACCTCTCAACTGAACTATCAAAGTGCCTGGCACATGGGTCTATCCATGCTCCTGTGTTGGAACTGCAATTTGTTGAGCTTGTTATTCTGATTATGATTTCCTGTGGCGGGTCACATCCTTCGTATTTTCTGATGGTCTCTCATCCAAGAACATCCAATTCAGATTTTTTTAAAAATCAGTTACTGTTACCAGGTACTGCTACAATGTATGATAATGCAGAACCACTTCAATGAAACAAGAGTCCTTAAAGTAACTCAAAGTACTAGGGTATCAGAATATCAGTAAAAGAACAATTTGGATTTTAACTTATAATTTAAAATTTTCTTATGTAGAAGCTTAATACCTTATAAATGATCCAAGATACCATTTGTGCTAACAGGCAGACATCAATTTTTACCAATAGAAGATCTATTGTTCTAAAACCAAAATTGGAATCTGGTAACTTTTTTTCAGACTAACACAAAAAGCTTGTGTCTTTTGATAAAATGAATTCATCAGAAAAGTTGCTGCCAGACTCCTCCTGATTTTTTGCCACCATAGATTAACATAGTTCTCCTACAAAATAGATCTGTGGTGGGGCAGTGGTTAGAATGCAGTACTGCAGGCTACTTCTGCCGACTGCTGGCTGCCAGCAGTTCGGCAGTTCGATTCTCATGGTCTCTGCCTTGCTCCTGCAGTCTCGTTTCTTCTATTGTATGAGATCCCAAATCTTTCGATGTTGGTATTGAGTGCAGCCATTCTTACATTTCAATTTAAAAATAAGTGTGCTCAGATTAGACCCTGGGAATTTTGTAACAGTTATATTGACCTTCGTACAATGCTCTTTCTTTTTTATTCCAAAGGTGGGTTTTGCCGAGGGAGGGAGGGAGGGAGGGTGGGAGGAAGGAAGGAAGGAAGGAAGGAAAGAAAGAAGGAAGGAAGGAAGGAAGGAAGGAAGGAAGGAAGGAAGGAAGGAAGGAAGGAAGGAAGGAAGGAAAGAAAGAAAGATTCAAGAGGCCTCCTGCAATACAGTAAGGAGCAACAAAGAAGAAAAACTAAGCAGGAGAAAAGAATGCAGAAAGGGATCCTAATTTAGGGGGCTGGGCAGATAAAGAGAGAGAGGAAGAATGAACATGAAAAAAGTTGGATGGAGAAAAGCTACAGCGTGAGAGAAATGAGAAAAACAGTAGTGAGATCATGCGTATAATGTACACAAGAAAGAAAGGGAAAGACTCTGGGAATACTGGCTCTGGCCATGTCCATGGCAGTCCACTCTCCTGTGCCCCTCCATCAAACACCCATCATTCCTGCAGCCCCAGAATACTGCCACATCTGATCACTCTTATGCAACTGGAAAGAAGACGGGTGAGTTTAACAATACTAGTAGACGTAAGCATTCATTATGTCTGCTCTTTATTTTCTGGTCTTCACTTCCTAACCTTGAAAATAAGAAGAATCATGAAACTGACCTGGTCCCAGTTTAGAAACCGCATACAGGAGGTCATAATTGATGACTGGTGTATCATCAGTTTTTGATTGCCAACCTACAGGAGGAGAGGCTGGAGGTGAGATGACGAATTGCTTGGATGGCTGGGGTGGAGCCAAGTGGAAGGCCTCTCCATCATTCTCCAGAGTCTGGACCTTTATAGAGATGAGGGGCAAAACAGAGTATTGCTGTCAGCCTCAAGATATCTTCTACAACTTTTCTGCATCTTCTCTGTTGCTATGCTCACTACTTTCTTTCGGCTGTCATTAGTAACGGGGGGAGGGGGGACTTGGAGGGGAAGAGAGCTGGAGGTGTTACATTCCTGTGCTGTGGGTAAGAAAGGGGAGGGGGTGTATTAATTCTTGTCTTTAACTTTTTATTTCCTTGCTAGCTTTCTTTCCCTTTGCGCAGCTGCGAAGTTTTATCAAAATATGTCAAGGTCAACGGACAGAGGCCTCATCACCACCTGAAGATGCCCACATGATCATATTCAGAACTTTTAATTGGAAGAGTCATTTGGACTTTGGGGGGGAACAATTCCATTCCTTTGTATATGTGATCTGCGCGCCAATTCCTCAGATTCAGAATTCAATCTGTAGCTTCCACTTTGATTTCCAGTAAAAGGAGAACTTTGCTCTAATTCATGGAGTCTGAGTGTTTCTTTCTTGGATCTTGAAGGGAGCACACACTGACATTTGCTTCAAGAGAGTAAGGACAGAAGAATAAAACAATTATATTCAGTCCAATACCCACCCCCTATTTTTGGAACCAATTTCCCGAGGATTGTTGGTTTCAGTCTCAACTGATCTGGAAGGCACCAAAATGGAAAAGAAGGCTGCAGTAAAGGACAGAAAGTGGATTCATAAATAAATGCTCTGCTATTTTCAGGTAGTATTGAGTTACACTCATAACTGTGTTCCCCTTTCCAAAGGGATGGGCTAATGTAGCTGTCTGTAAGGCCAATGGAAACAAGCTAAATCTGTCTTTCTGACAGCCGGCGCCACACTTGATCTGCAAAGAAAACAAAGGAATGACTTGGGTCTCTGTAGAAATCCTATAGCCGAAGGGCAGAAAAGGTGATGTCTGAGCATTCAGAAGATTCCTTGCTTCAGCTAATTTATACAATATGCCTGACTATTTAAGAAAAAAGAAATGGAAATCTTACACACTGCAGTATGGAGCAACCTCTAACATTATCTTAATTGGCAATAATGTCCCAGGTCCCAGAAAGAGCCTTCTTAAACAGGCCTTCTTAAAAGTTAAAAATGGGAGGTAGCTGTGGCCCACAGCTTTGCCCGGGATGTGCCCACTTACCTAGGAAAAAAGACAAAGAAAGCTGCAGTGATAGTCAACATCAAGGAAGCTAGAGGGTGTGAAGGAGAATCTTCTCTGATTTGTATTCTGGCAAAGGATATTTTGTGACTGGCCCTGCCATTATACTAAATAGGCAAAGCCTCCATATATTTCCAAACAATGCCCACTCATCCCAAAACTTTGTCTACATGCATACATTCCTAGTCTAGTAAACACAATAAATTACTGACAGGTGCTGTCAGACTAATATAGGACCTCTGATTGGCTCTGGCACTCTATCCCACCCCCTCCCCATGTGCTGCAGATTCTATGTCTTCTAGTTTTTCTTAGATGGGTGATTGCATCCTGATTTCCAGTCTTCTGTTGCGTGAGTGGTGAAACAGTGCTGTGAGTTCTTCTTTAAAATGTGTGACTTGGTTACTTTGGAGCAGGGGTGGGATTCAAATTTTTAACAACCAGTTCTGTGGGCGTGGCTTAGGTGGTGGGCGTGGCTTGGTGGTCATGTGACTGGGTGGACATGGCTTGGTGGTCATGTTGTTGGCTGGGCGTGGCCAACTTAATAACACTCACATCGAGGCACGCATCTCCTCGCCTGGCCTCTCATGACTGTGGGGATGCTGCAACAGCCGTAAGTGTGAAAAATGGTCATAAGTCACTTTTTTCAGTGCCATTGTAACTTTGAATGGTCACTCCACACAAGCAAAGTACCAGCAAAGGAGGGGAAAAAAACTCCAGAGAAGTTCCTGAGACAGGATGTCCAGTCCTGCCAAGAATGTAATAAGGGTTAATGGAGAGGCAGTTTCTATAAGCAACACCAGAATGTTTCCTTCCTGCCTTCCTTACAGGATTAGGCCAGTAATTTCTTCTAACAACCGGTTCTCCGAACTGCTTAGAATGTTAACAACTGGTTCTACTGAATAGGTGCCAACTGGTAGAATCCCACCCCTGCTTTGGAGATGTGGAAAGCTTATTGGCACACAGTGCCATGTCTGCTGGGTTAGACTATCAAAGCAATATTGCTCATATCTAGTAAAGTGGTGTTTCGGCACCTTTTTTGCTTTTTCGGTACTAAGTGTTGAAACGAGAACATGCACGCACCGAAAAGAAACCGAGTCCTGAAATGCACGCATGTGCACGTATATGCGTGTGCGTGCTGAAAACTGGAAGAGCGGCTCCTGGCACGCACCAGCCACCCGATCTTTTTGGCTTCTAACATGCATGCACACTGGCCAGCTGGTCTCCACGCGTGCATGCGTGTTAGAAACCAGAAGACCAGTTGGCCGGCATGCATGCGTGCACCAGGAGCTGCTCTTCCAGTTTCTGGTGCTCCCGCATGCACAAAGACCAAGTTGGCTGGCAGCACCGGAACTGGGAAGAGCAATGGGTGACGGTTGGCATGCCCGGAGAGATGGCTCTGTGTGCCACTTCCGGCACGCATGCCATAGGTTTGCCATCATGATATTTGTCTGTTGTTTAAAGGAAGAAGAATTGTTCTTCTTGTCTGTTGCAGTGCATGGATTTTTCAGCTATATGGAGATTGCCCAACCCAAATTGATATTTGTTTATTTATATATTGAATTAGAGGTAAAAAGCCACCCAACTCAAACAGAGTGATTCTGGGCAGCATGAATATAAACATCAGACAACTATGGATGCTTTGAGTATTAAAAAGGGGACTTCACTGGAGGCTAAAACCAGAGGTGGTATTCAGCAGGATCTGACTAGTTCTGGAGAAATGGTAGTGGAAATTTTAAGTAGTTTGGAGAACCGGCAAATACCACCTCTGACTGGCCCCACTCCCATCTATTCTCTGCCTCCCAAGTCTCAGCTGATTGTCTGGGTCTTCTTTGGTTGCCCTACACAGGAGAACGGAGCTGGAAAGCAGGTTAGTGGAGTGGGGAGGGAATGGGATTTTGAACCTTCCCCCAGGAGTGGGGAGGGAATGGAAATTTTACAGTATCCTTCCCCTGCCATGCCCACCAAGCCACGCCCACCAAGCCATGTCCACAGAACCAGTAGTAAAAAAATTTGAATCCCACCTAAAACATATGTCTGGTCTAGTGTAAAGAAGGACTGGGGTAACATGATAGCAGTGTTCCAATATTTGAGGGGCTGCCACAAGAAAGAGGGGGTCAATCTATTCTCCAAAGCACTTGAAGGCAGGACAAGAAACAATGGATGGAAACAAATGAAGGAGAGAATCAACTTAGAAATAAGGAGAAATTTCCTGATGGTTACAACAATTAATCAGTGGAACGGCTTGCCTTCAGAAGTTGTGGGTGCTCCAACATTGGAGATTTTTAAGAACAGAATAGACAACAATTTGTCTGAAATGGTATAGGATTTCCTGCTTGAGTAAGGGGATGGACTAGAAGACCTCCAAGATCCCTCCCAACTCTCTTATTCTCTTATTCTGTTAAAAATGTTCCCCATGGTTTCATACTGTATATAAAGTGGGAAATACACTAGACCTTGAGAACAATGAAGTTCTAACCCATGCTTCTAAGTCATTTATTTATCATATTTAGAAATATATTTAGAAATAGTGATATCAATAGTGATATATTTAGAAATAGTGAATTCATCATCAGCTACATTAATTCATGTTGTCTCTATGTAAATTTGGTTGGTCCTGCAATATGACAAGATGAAACTGTTTTAAGTGATACTATAAAGAAAAGATAGATCATAACACGACAAAGATACCAAAATATTTTTACATTTTAGTTCAGACTAGCAGGTGGATGCTCTTTTGGCTTGAATTAGTTTGGAGCAAAACAAAGATGAGATTTCTTCCATGCAATCATGCTCAATTCCAGAGACTGCCCAGACTAGTCCCTAAACATTTCTTGACAAGGTTTTTCAGAAGTGGTTCGCCATTGCCTCTTTCCTAGGGCTGAGAGAAAGTGACTGGCTCAAATGTAACCAGCTGGCTGACTAGAACTCACAGTCCCACAGTTTCTAGCCTAGCCTGGTATCTTAGCCACTATATCAAATTGACTCTCAGACTAAAGTTAACTCTCCAGTATTCCAGTATTTGAGAGATGCCACAAAGAGGAAGGGATCAATTTATTTTCCAACGCACCTGAAGGCAGGACAAGAAACAATGGATGGAAACTAATCAAGGAGAGAAGCAATCTGGAATTAAGGAGAAACTTCCTAATAGTGAGGACAATTAACCAGTGGAACAGCTTGCCTTCAAACATTGTGGGTGTTTCATCAATGGAAGTTTTAAAGAAGAGGCTGGACAGCTACTTGTCTCAAATTGTATAGTGATTGATTCATATTTTGTCCACTTTACTCATACACACATTATTATGATTAGTTCTGGTCTCTTGTCTGACATTAATATGCTCAACAATTTAAATTACCTCACCTGCATCTGGGTGAAGAAAATGCTTGGGTAAAAAAGAATCTTACCTTTGCAAAGTAAAGCTTTAGTTTCTTCCCTTGGAACTGTGATTCATGAAGTTCTGTTCTAGCATTAGCAGCTGATTTGGGGTTGTTGAAGTCAATTTTTATGCGTCGAAAACTTTTAAACAGTTGAAATGTCACACAGTCATCATAAGCACGGAACAAGTTCTCAAATTTCTCCTGTAATGGTAAAAAAAAGTTATCTGGTTATCCTGAAAGTCCATTGTACCCCTGTAAATGTGATAAATATAAGAAAATAATGATGAGAATTGAATTTTAGGACTAAACTATCTTTATATACCCACACTCTTTCCTTTATTGATTTTATATCATAGTACACAAATTCATACATAATATGAAACCATATAAAGAAAGTACATGTAGTAAAACAATAATCAACACATATATCAATCTGACAAGTGGGGTGAGGGTGAGGGTTGAGGAATAGTTTACTGTGATTATGCTAAAAAGCCATACAAGATTTTGGAACTTGCATAATCTGAATTAATTCTAATCCCGTCCTTGCAATTTATTTCACTCATTTTCACTCCAATCTCACTGCCTTCCAAGGGACTGATAAACTTTTCACATATTTTTCAGGATCTAATTCATATTCTTATTGCATCCTTTGTGCCCAAGAATCCCCATCACATTAATCTGTTGTTGGTGGCACATTTGCGTACCTGCTTCCCAAAGGTCAATATCCATCACTGAATCACAAGAAAAATTAAAAAAAAAGGAAAGAGTTAAACCAGCAAGGGTCAATTTTCTCGGGTTGGCCTGGACGTAAATAGCTACTGAAGCATAGATTTCCCCACCCCCAAGGAAGATAGGAGGGGAAAGTTGTGCTTTGGATCAGTTAGAGCCTAGCAGATCAACAACTCTCCTCCAAACACTCCCAAGTCACACTGAATGTCTCCTTAGGAAATCTTCCATTTTTGGATGGAAAATGCCATGTTCCTAACATCAATCCTAACTTCAGCCAGCTTGAGTAGTGAGTTGACAGGCAGACTCAAACTATTGTGAGAATATGTCATCTAAAAATAGTGGCTGTCTTGGGCAAGGAACTTGTGTCGATGACATGGTACTTTTGGTACATGGTACAGTATCCTACTTGTGTGTATCTCTGTGTGCCTTTTGACCCTAGATGAGTCTCTGCAGTTTTCTTGGCAAGGTTTTTCAGAGGTGGTTTGCCCTTACCTCTTTCCCAGGGCTCAAAGTAATCATATCTCAAAGGACTAGAAAACATTGTCATGGTCATACAATATACAAATGGGAGTAATGGCAATAGCACTTAGACTTACTGGTGTATGCCACTTCCCAGTGCTTTACAGCCCTCTCTAAGAGGTTTACAGAGTTAGCATATTGCCCCCCAACAATCTGGGTCCTCATTTTACTGACATCTGAAGGATGGAATGTTGAGTCAATCTTGAGTCCATCAGGATCAAACTCCAGCCTATGGCCAGAGTTTGCCTGCAATACTATATTCTAACCACTGCACCATCAGTGCTCAAGGAAGCAAATGGAAACAATACAACCTTTTCAACAATAGCTATTTACAAAACTGTGTGTCACAGACTTTCTAACATGGGTGAGTAGATCATAGATTCTTATCACATGGTATGTATTATAGCAATAGCACTTAGACTTATATACCGCTTTACAGTGCTTTATAGCCCTCTCTAAGTGGTTTGCTGACTCTAGCCTTTTGCCCCCAACAATCTGGGTCCTCATTTTACCAACCTCAGAAGGATGGAAGGCTGAGTCAACCTTGAAGTGACCCTAAGGGCACAGATAAACCTCCAAGTGGCCTCAACGACTCTCACAAAGAGGGCTAACAACCTCATGACTACAAGGAATATCAGTCCTTCCATTCTCCACCATTCAGTCAGAACTGAAGAAGTTTCTTGGATGAGAAGCAAAAAGTCTTCTAGCAAGGCAAGGATGACCAGTTACCTTTTGAAAGAAAGCACCTTTGGGACAATCATGACCTGGACTGCTGAGAATCTCCATAGATATATGTATTAAGTTGTCTAGTGCAAGAATACCTGTCCTGTACTTAATCATAAATAATTACGTCAGAAAATAATTCTGTTTGTATCTTCTGTATTACATTTCCTTCTGCCTTAATTGTTTCCTCTTTCTAATTTTATCTGCCAAAGTAGGCTATGGGGCACAGAAGCTAACATATTAGTCTTAACATACTGCAAAACTCTTTATTGCTATTTCTTTAACCTAGTAAACTGATTAATCAATAGTACAGCAAAGTAGGAGCTGCATACACCTAAATGCAGTGAAGCCCAATTTTAATATAGTTGCAGAAAGGAGTTTGATCACTCCCAGGTGTGATAAATCAAAGAGCATATAATTGCAGCGATCCACATGACAGAAGCAACATTATTTATGTGATGAGTTCATTATATCAGTGAAACAGATTACACAAATATAAATTTAGAATTATGCAAATGACATATTGCATAAATACATAAATAGGTGCAAAAGATGCAAATCACCACAGAACTTGAACCACTGTATGCAAAGTTCATTGCAGAAAGATCCAGAAAGCTGACATTTCACTGTCTGCTCAATCGGGTATTTTAATAATGATGAATGGCCATTTATTATATCTAAACATGCAATTATCATTAGGTAATTCCTAAAATAGAGAAAAGAAATACTAAATTGGCTGCAAAGGATTCCAACCTTCACAGTTTTGGCTAACACAAAAAGAGTGCACATTTGTTCAGTTCCCCAGAACTGTTTGTTAGGTGAGGTGTTACAAAAGAACAGGGAATATGGAATTAACAGTAACATCTGAAATTCCAGAAATGTAAGCCATGAAAAGCAGTGAAAATCTATCCTGAGATAAAAGTGGGGACTTGATGCAGAGAAAACGTAAGATGCTTCTTTGGGTTTTCTTGTACCTTTGAATCGGTTTTTGATTCCTGGCAATTGCCTGGACAAGTCCCTGCAGTTTCTTTGGCAAGATTTTCAGAAGCAATTTAGAAGTAGTTTGCCATTGCCTCCTTCCTAGGGCTGAGAGTGAGTAATTGGCCCAAAGTTATCCAGACCAGTGGTCGCCAACCAGTGGTGGTCCATGAGAAAAAATTTTGTAATCCTCAGAGAAATGTCACCCACAAAGCACCCCACAAAGCAATTAATCCAGGCTGCGCCACCCACAAGGCTAGTGGGAACACAAGGCTAGTGTTGCTTGCATTGCGAATAACAAGACATAGTGAAGGGAGGGGGGAAAGGGCAGAGGGGGGAATTTGCCCCACGTGCCTCGCCTGGCCACCGGGCTGCTTCTTTCTGCTTCTTTCTTCTTCTGCTTTTGGCTGCATGCAAGGAAAGCAGCAAAAGTCTTTCTTTCCCTCCCCCAAACTCTGCTAGAAATTAGTCTTTGGGACCCTGCAAGGCATCCTATTCCAAGAGGCTGTGCCAGTGTGACAAGTCTCACAGAGACTCATTTCTGGTGGAGTTTGGGTGAGAGAAAGAAAGACTTCTGCTGCTTCTTCTGCTTTCCTTGCATGAAGCCAAAAGTCTCTCTCTCCCTCTCTCCCTCCCTCCCTCCCTCTCTATCTCTCCCTCTCTTCCCCTGAGAACAGAGCTGGAGATGGTATCCTGCAATCCCAAATAAAGAATGATCGATTGGTAGGAAAACAGGGTGGGAAATTTTCCTACAGACTTTTTTGGGATTTTCCCAGGATCTCTGGTCCGTGGGAATTAAAATTATGAGTTTGGAAGTCCCCGAGGTCCAAAAGGTTGGCAACTCCTAATCCAGAAGGCTTCATGGCTAAAGCAGACATAGAACTCCTGGCCTACCAGTTTCCAGCCTGATGCTTTTAACAGAGTTTGGATCATCAACAAGGTCTTGACTATGTAGCTTGTATTTTATTTTCTGATTATTTTTTTTTGCCAATATGTAAGACAGAGCATTTATTTGTTGAGATTTGAAGTTGCCATTTGCTTGACCATTCTGATACATAGTCAAGGTCTTTTTGAAGGGTAGCAGCATTGTCAGTGGTGTTGAATAGCTTTACATCATCAGCAAAGAGAACGCAGTTGCTCTTGATATGATCACAGAGGTCATTTATGTAGAGTATGAAAAGAGTTGGTCCTAGAACACTGCCTTGGAGGACACCACTGTTGACAGGTACAGGATTTGATAGGACGCTCCCAATTTTGACCATTTGTTGCCTGTTTGACAGGAATGCTTCTATCCAGTTATGCAGGTGTCCAGAGATACCGTAAGATTTTAGTTTTACGAGCAGTTTGTTGTGAACCACTGAATCAAAGGCTTTACAGAAGTCTATGTAGATTGCCTCTATTGCTTTGCCCTGATCGAGCTGTGTAGTCCATATGTTTTTGCAGTGTTAGAGTTGCAGATTACATGATAGTTTTTTCCTGAAACCAAATTGTTTATTAGAGAGTAGGTTGTTTGTTACTAACTGGAGGATGATGGATTGATTAATAATTGATTCCATGACTTTACAGGTGACGCAGCATAAAGAGATTGGTCTGTAATTTTCAACTAGGCTGGGGTCTCCCTTTTTGAAGATGGGGATGACCGTGGCTTGTGACCATAATTTTGGCAAGGACTGGTCCTGAAAGATTTTTCAAAGATTATGCTTAGAGGTTCGGCTATGGCAGCGGATGGCTTTTTAAAGAAGTAGGCACATATTCCGTCTGGTCCAATAGATAGAGATGGTTTTAGACTGCGTGGTGCTTTTTCAACATTGTCTTCTGTAAAATCGATATGTATTAGATCATTGTAGTTGTCTGTGGTTCGACTAGGAAATATTGGGTATGATCCATTGCTGTTTACAAATACTGAGCCAAAGAATGTGTTAAAGAGGTTGGCTTTAATAGTGTCGTCATTGCAGTCTTTACCATTAGGTCCTTTCAGGGGTGGGATGAACCTTGAGTCTTTTAGTTTGTTGTTTACAAAATTGTAGAAAGCGTGGGTGGAATTGGTGCGTAGAAGTACCAATTTTGTACTGGGAGCAGGAAGCTAGACCAGAGAGATTATTCCATGCCAGTTTGGGCAATTTTGCTAGATTATAAAGCCTCATTCCTCTTCAGAGCTGAGAATGTGAAGTAAGACTTTGCTGATGACATAAGATCAGGGATGACCCTAGCAAGAGTCAGAATGGTGGACAAGACCAGGAATTGAAGACCCATTCCTTTCAGACATGCATTTAAAATATACAAAAAAGACAGGGCTTCAGTTTCCTGTTTGTGCTCACTACTCTGATGTCATTGACCATCCCTGAAGATATGATTACACTTTTGAAGTTTGTTGAAAGTCGAATTATAAAATCCCTTCAAGACAAGGAACTGGAATTTGTAGCAAAACAAGACAGTAGCCATAACTTTGTCCATGGTGTTGGGAAAGTGTATAAAAGCAGATTGCCATGTTGATATGCTTGACCAAAGAATCCTCTCTATGGATTCCTGGAATGGGGCAATGAGTTCTTATTACAGGCCAGTGCATAGCATTAATAAGAAACACAAAATAATACCAAAAGAGAAGAACACACAGGCCTCCTTGCTGGAAAGAGACTAAAATGTTCCAAATTTTCTTGTGAAATAGGCATGCTTCTCACCTGTAGAAGTGCAAAAGAGAGAGGCATTTTTCACCCTTCCTTTTGTTTTCACTTTTAGTGGTCATCTAGCAATCACCTGCAGAATTAAGTTGCTGAGAAGGAAACGTGCTGCTCCTCTCTTTAAAATCTCAGTTTAAGCTCATGTGTTGGCTTTCAATCCAAGCAGACAAAGAATGATAAATGTTTGGGAAAGAAATGATCAATAGGAGGGGGAGGAAATAAGTCAGAAGTTTAGTATGCATTTTATATGCTATAAATCCATATTGCAACCTAGATGAGGAACCCTGTTTTAATCAGCACATGGAGATGAAGCAGGAGGGAGGAATGGAGGGACAAAGTCCTTTGCCACTTTTGTTTTCAGGAGAAACACATTCTAGAGCAAATTACACTAGACTGCACACTTGAGGAATGGTGGGTTAGAGTGACAGCTTTATTAAAGGCAACCTTGACACAAGGGGAAGGCAAAGCCTAACAGCCGTGCCATCAGTACTGGAGAGATGCTTGGTCACCTTGCCTCCCTCCCTGGGAGTAAGGAGACAAAGCTGCTGAGTGGAAGCAGAATTTGTCTGCGGAAAGCAAGATCAAATCAAATATTTATTATGGTCAAAGACCAGCATAAGGAAGGCAGGGTACAGTCAATTAAATATACCAGGGATTAAAAATAGTAATTATAAAAAGTATGAAAAGAGTTGGTCCTAGAACACTGCCTTGGAGGACACCACTGTTGACAGGTACAGGATTTGATAGGACGCTCCCAATTTTTACCATTTGTTGCCTGTTTGACAGGAATGCTTCTATCCAGTTATGCAGGTGTCCAGAGATACCGTAAGATTTTAGTTTTATGAGCAGTTTGTTGTGTACCACTGAATCAAAGGCTTTACAGAAGTCTATGTAGATTGCGTCTATTGCTTTGCCCTGGTCGTAAATATACCAGGGATTAAAAATAGTAATTATAAAAAGCTAAAAGATTCTTGATTTTGTTTTATATATATACTTCTGTTTTATATCTTTTAGCTTTTTATATTTATTGTTTAGATTCTGATGTTTTTTCCTATGCTTTTTGATTGGCTGCAACCCACCCTTTAATGCTGCTGGTCTTTGACCACAATAAAGATTTGATTTGAAAGAGAAAAAAAGTAGAAAGGTAAAAATCAAAGACAGCAAGAAATAAAACCATAATATTGATGTAGCCCTCTACCTTATGACCTGCTCTCAAGTCAGTTGCTCTGGTTCCATGATTGTATAGTTTCTCATGATTTGTGCCATTATATTCAATGTGAGCACAATTGAGGAATTTTGCTGGATCAGACAATAGGCCTATTCTAGTTCCAGGAAATCCACAACTAAGTCATGAGGGCAATATAATTCTTCTTCTGGAAGGTACTGGCATTCAATCTACATCAAATACATAGTAGTTCTTTCATTTGCTTTGATGTATTTTATGTCAGTGTTCTAGAAACGTATAGTACAAGTTATTTTTTTACTTGTAACTGGTAAACTAATATTTTGTAAATTTGTCTATAGAAGTACCAGTACAAATCCATTGAATTTAGTAATATTCATAAATTATGTTAGGCATATATTTTATTATAAATATGATATGGCTAATGAATCATCCATTATTGTTACAGTCGCTTGTATGAGAACTTTGATAAACTGAGTGATTTTTTTCTTTAATCTGTTTTAGATTTCCTTGGCAATAGGAGGAACAAAACAGATAATATAAATTAAACTAAATATCATTTCCCACTCTCTCTCCATCACTCTTCCACTGGGTGGATGGATGGATGGATGGAAGGAAGGATAGATGGAAATGGATGGATGGACAGATGGATGAATGGATAGATAATAAAGAGTTCTGCTGCTAGCAAAGAAAATTGAAATTGTAAAATAGAAGCAGTATAGCCTCATTGCCAATATCTAAACCAGAGGTCTCATTCTCGCGGCCCGTGGGCCAATTGCGGCCCGCAGGACGATATCCTGTGGCCGCCACCATGATATGAAAGTATAATATTAGTGCGTTCTCCATGCGTCGCTAGCTGGCTAAACACTTCTATGTGCGGCCCAGCCTCACCCAGACTCTGCCTCCAGCGGCCCCCAGGTAAATTGTGTTTGAGACCCCTGATCTAAACAGTTTATCTGTTGGTATAACTTGTGAAAAAAATTATTTTTTAAAAGAAAGAGAGAGAGAGAAAGGTGGAGAGATCACCTGTTGCATTTGTTCAAGATTTTGCCCATTGGGGTGGGGGTGGGGAGGTGTTCAGCAACATGCCCATTACCTTGACTATGTAGAATAGTACAGGTAGTGGCTTCTCCTTCCTTTCCTAACAACTGCCCCCCCAAATGCACATATGGGTCGCTGCTGCCTCTTCTCAACCCTGCTGTTGCCCTTTGCTCTACCTCCCTGCACAGGAGAATGAGCAAGCAGCCAAAGCAGTCACCACTGCTGCTTCTAGAAATTATATCTTATCTAGATCGTTTCACAAATGGGAGGAGCAAAGGAGGTCTGTCCTCTGCTTCTCTAGCAGGGGAGGTCAAAAGGGAAAAGCAATCAGTGGGCAAAAAATTCACTGCACAGGCCCAAGAGTACCACTAGTGCTCTGGATGAAAAGTAGAGAGGACTCTTTCTAATGGCAGCCTTTGAAGAATTTGGTAGCTTCCTGGCAATGGAGACTAAATTCCCTCTCTCCTTTTTCTTCCCCCTTCCCAATGTCTCCTGGTATTTTTGCTAAGAAAGTCTCCCCTAGTCCATGTGGACACCCCAAATGGTTCTCCTTGGAAATCACTGCTGCAGTTCTCTCTTTCCCTTGGGTGATCTCTGCAACATTTGTCCCTGAACCTATGCTTTGGAATGGATTTACAAGATCCAAACCCAGTTCTCCTGGCTATAAGCTACCAACAAATATTCCCAACATTTTCCAACTCTTTCTTTTTTTTCCTGTCTTCATTCATTCATCCTGTCTTCATTTATGTGGCATCAACTATATGAGTAACATTATAGCTGTTCACTCCTTCTCCTTGGTGGCTTGTTTGGAGCAATTTTTGTGTGTGAGAAAACAAGAGTTTAAGAAAAGGAGACTCATTTTCCACATATATAACAATGAGTACCCCCTGCCATCAGGAGGAAGTATTTCATTGAAAACTGCCAGAAAACTGAATCTGGTGATCATCCCCTTGCTTTTTCCTAGCCTGGCTATATTTGGAGTACCATTATATACTGCAGTGACTTTGACCATGGCTTTAGATTCTAGGTTTGTCTTAAAAGAAAAACGATAGTTAAATATTGATTGAGATGCTTCTCTTTGATTGAGATACTGTTAAGTATTCCAATACATTTCTAGTATTTGATTACACTCTAATCTTTACATTATACAGACTACATCAAACTCTCAGATTGCAACAAACAGAAGATACTGCATGCATAACCCCCATCTCTCTTTCTTCCCTCTCTCCTTCCCTCCACCCCCCCCTCTCTCTCTCTCTCTCTCTCTCTCTCTCTCTCACTCTCACACACACACACACACACACACACACACGTTCTTCTCCAACCCCCAAATGCAGAGAAAGAAATTCAGGAGCCCTGGAGAGTTTCATCTTATCACATGCTCCTAATGTGAATATAAAATCCTAGCTGTTACTGTATTCAGAATTTTACTTGGTTTGTTTTTTTAAAAACAAACAAACTGATAATATATTTCATCTATCCTCTGCCACAGAAACAATATAATTTACAGAAAATAAAATAATTTGCAGCAATGATTTTTGCTTGCTGCTTCAGAGCTTTCTTTTCCCTTATGTTGCTGTAGTGAGATGAACAGATGCAATACACTGTGCTCTTTACAAATATCACTTAAAAGGAAAGCTTTTCTGACTAGGTACACCAATAGTTTTCACAATATTCTTCTTAATTTTTAAGATGTTTGGCAACAAAAAGGGGGAAAACCACTATTATTAATGTACGCAACAGATCAAGATAAAGTCAAAGTAATGCAGTTCAAGTTTTCAAAATTGTATGTAAAAAAGTAAAACTGTCCAACTTTGGCTGAAATAATCCTTTAACTCAGGTGAATCACTCACATTATTAGCTATGCAGTGCAAAGCCACATATATTTTTTCAGTTAAATAATACATTCACATACAAACACCTGAAGGTCAACACAGCTTCAGCACAGTACTCAGAGAACATACATCCACATGCATTTACAATTTATTCCTTAATTTACTTTTAAAAGACAGGTCATTTGTGTAAGGCATCAGACTGGGAAAACTGAGAATTTACTATTTAATTAGGGTTTCATTTGTGATGCAACTCTTAGATTTATTAGATCACAAATCCATTTTAAAAACAAGATAAAGAAATAGCTCCCTAATCTTTTCATACAAGACTCCTAATATTCTGGTTGTTATGGTAATAATCATGACAATGTGGTCTGCTTTTTTGCAGGACATCAAATGTTCTTGTCATCCTGCAAGTGTCCTTGTCAGAAATAGCTCTGCAGAATGAAAGCATGCACATACCTTAACATCTTGGTTGGTAAATACCTCTATATCCACTACACAGGCAACTAGAGAAGAGACATCACAGTCCATGTCATGGGCTAGCATCTCCTTCCTGACATAAATCAAGAGCTTAGGTAGCCCCAGAGTCAAGAAAATAAAAGAGCTTTTTTACTCCTAGCTGGTCAGGATGCTACTTCAAAACAGAAAGAGAGGAAGGAAGGGAGGGGGGAGGGAAGGAGGAAGGCACCAGCTTTTCTATTGTCCCTGGTATCTGCCTAATTCAACCTCCAGCTAAATAAGCAAAGCCTAGCGCTGGCCAAATCTATTTCTCATTGCAATGACATCACCACATAGACTGACATCAGCTCAGTCCCCCCCCAACTCCTTGCTCTCTCTGCTGTATCATCTCTAGTGCAAGCAGGACATGATTATGTGTTTCATCTGAACCCAGACTAAATCAATTATGGCAAACCTAATCAGCACCTGAGTCATCATAGCTATGTCAGCCAAGTGATTTGTTGGCAAAAAATAATAATTCTGTGTTTCAAATTTGCCTTGAGAATTAAAATTCAGCAGCCACATATTGTACAATATTCTGCTTTTGGAAAAGGAGAAAGGAACAGCTAAATTCTTGCTGCTTGTCCTGTCATGCTTAGCATTATAGTTACTGCTATTTTTGTCTGATAGAATCCATGTCCTTTAACAAAAAAAAAAGATCACATGGCCTCCATCACGGTGCTATCCTCCCTACTGGACATAAATCAGCATCAGTACCTGATACAATGAGTTCCTGATTCTCATAGAACAAGCTTTCCCTTGAGGACAGAATGGAAGAGAGACAGAGAGAAATGAGGTGTGCAAATAAACATCTTCAAAAAGATGGTAAAGATCCTAACACTATATTGGTAACCTGCACTGCTTTCATGGAGAATAAGGCCACATACATGTTGCACCAAGAGAAAAGCAAAGATTTTATAAGGAGGTATTCCTTAGATAAAGGCAATTGTCAACATGGCAATGGATTAGGAGATGGCTATGCTGGACAATCTGAAACATATAGGTTGTCCACTGGGCATGTCTTCATTGCATTTTCAGACTGCATAGACCTTGGTGGCTCTTCCTCAGTGAATAAGGGGGGCTTTTTGAATATTAGAGACATAACAATGAGGTGGACAGGCCACTGGATTGGTATACAGGTAATCTTTGACTTACAATCACAATTGAGCCCCAAATTACTATTGCTAAGCGAGACAGTTAAGCAAATTTTGCCCCATTTTTATGACCTTTTGTAGGAAGAATTGGCTCGAGTCTCCAGCTGGGAGAAACGAGGGTGCCGCCAAATGAAGAGAGAAGCCAGGTGCTTGAAAATAAGATTTTCTTTATTGGTGATCAGAAGCAACTCCAGCAATAGTTCTAGGATAGCTGACAAAACAGGCTGGTGAGTGGATGGGTTTTCATATGGTTTTAGGGCTTTATGATTTAAACGCCCAGGTCCGTTGTATGCACTTTAATCTGTGCTTGAGTGTTAGTATTCTAATTATAGTTGACTGACTCCCATTGTGTCTGAGAGGTCATGTCCTGTCCTTGAGGCTGTGTGGGGGAGTGTAAACTTAAGTGCCATTGTTTTTGTATCCTTAATCCGCTCAGTTTTGGCTCCTTGCGAAAGCTGTAGCCGGCAGCACTTATGAATGGAGCTGTCTGGATCCTGAATATGAATTCACAAGGAGCCTTTGAATACAAATGCATCTCATTCACAGGCACTCAGTTTGTTGTGAAAAGCTGTTTCAGGCTATTTCCCTGTTTGCGAGAGGATGAGAATTAGCTTTTATTTCAGAGGAGCTTTCTTCCTATTTGGGGGAAACTGCTCCCCAGGTGATTTTCCTTTTGGGGAGGGGAGGCTCCTTACACTTTCTTATCACAGTTGTTAAGTGAATCACTGGAACTGTTAAGTCAGTAACATGGTTGTTATTTAAATGACTCTTGGTTCCCCATATATGTTGCTTGTCAGAAGGTCGTAAAAGGGGATCACATGACCCCAGGACATCATCATCATCATCATCATCATCTCTCTTTTATTCATGGTTTGAAACTCAGGAAACTCAGTCAACTGAACATTTAAAAATGTATCACAAATATCATTGACTAGCGCTGATGGTTGATATGGGTGGCTGCTGCCAGCATCCTAGGTATCAACCAAGTATCTTCTTAAGATGTATGATGTTCCGAGTAGCGCAGTTTTTTGCAGTTCCACTGGTGTTATTGTAGGAACCTGCAAATTCTTGATGTATTTTTTAAAATTCTTGGACATAGTACCAAGTGCCCTGATGACAATGGGTATCACTGTTACATGTTTCATCCATAATCACGTAATTTCTATGGGCAGGTCATGATATTTTGTGATTTTTTTCCAGTTTTTTTTTCTTTGACTCTGGCATCTTCTGGTACAGCGATATCAATAAATTGTACGTTTCGGTTTTTGACAACTGTAATATCTGGCAGGGTTGTGTTCCAAATGACAATCCCATCTGTATTTGAAAGTCCTACAAGATCTTTACCTTCTCATTTTCGACAACTATCATCATCCTCATCATCATCCTCATTTTAATCTTCAATTTGATTCACAGTCTGGGACTGGTAAAACTTTAAAAAGTTCAAGTCCTAACCAAGGACCTAAGAGTTGTTAAGGTAACATCTGAGTATATAGACAGTTCTGAGTAAGGTGGTTTTTACAAAGTCAGAATATTCAGGTCTGATAAGTTCAAAATTTCTATGTATCTAGGCAATCCTTTGGGTATTGTTCCAAGGGCTCCTATTACTATTGGTACAACCATTGATTTCATCCTCCACAATCACTTAGCTTCAATCTGCAGATTGCAGTATTTCGTTATTGTTTCTAGTTGTTTTTCTTCAATTCGTGCATCACTTGATATTGGAATATCAGTGAACCAGACTTTTCCCCCCACAATAGTGATTATTATTATTGTTGTTGTCATTACAGTAGCCAGGAGACCACAATGCAATTGCAGAATCCTGTTAGAGGACACACTTGTTTGCTTTCCAAGGTATACTACAGGAGTGCAAATTGGCTTCGCACCAAAGATGAGTGGCCTTTCCTCCCAAGGCCTGCTCACTTCCCACCCCACAGCACCCATCTCACAAGTTGGTACCACAACCAGGAAGGTTCAGAGCTGTCAGGAATCTGACTGACTGCACAGAGCATCAGTTCATCTCTCCACTAAAGTGGTACCTATCTATCTACTTGCATAGAACATGCTTTCAAATTGTTAGGTGGACAAAAGCTGAGGCGAATGACAGGAGCTCACCCTACCATGCAGTGCTAGTATTCGAACCACTGGAGTAGAGACCATGAAGCCACTGAGCCACTGCGCCTCATATTCCAGGACATTGCAACCATCATAAATACACACCAGCTGCCAAACATCTGAATTTTAATCATGTGAACTTAAGGATGCTGCAACCCTTTTGTAAGTGTGAAAAATGATAAGTCAGTTTGTTGTTGTAACTTCAAATGGTCACCAAACAAATGATTGTAGGCCAAAAACTACCTGTATAGAGGCTTGCTACCTCTACATTCACCTGATCCAGGTATATTTTAACAGGGTGTTATGGTACATTTTTAAGGATGCCACATTAAATGAATTGCTTAGGCATTGGCTGGCTGTATGTGTTTCTATATTCCTCCTAGATGGAGAAATATATCCAGTATAAACATGTATTGGAAATGGTAGCTGGAGAAGCATTAATATGTCACTAACTCTGGCACAACAAATTAATAGAATTGCTTAATACATAAAAAACCTGAAAAACAACCAGCAACATATTTAACAACCCCAATAAATCAATCTGTAATCTTTACAAATATACTGTTATCCTACATGTTACTGATTTGTAGAGAGTTATTTCTTCATAGTTCTTCACCAATTAATACTTGCTGCAGATACCTGGAACTTCATTATTATTTTTCAGAAACACCAGAAAGATGTGTTTATTTAGAAATGGGCAAATATTTGATTGCAAATATTAGGGGATGCAAAACTCCTAGGTGCTGAATTTTGAAAAATCGTAACTGAACATAGTTTACAAAGTTCAACTTTCTTATGGCTCAAAACTGTCATGCCCCTGGTAGAGTCTGACTCTGAGGAAGAGGAGGAACAGCCAACAGGGAGTGGGAGTGTGGCTCCAGAGGTGGTGGAGGAGGCTGGGGAAGGGCAGAGGCTGGCTGAGCAGTCAGAGGAGGATCCAGGCCCATTCCCTATCCATCCTAGGTCACGCAGGGAGGAGAGGATCAGGGAAAAGTGAGGTCTACTCAAGAGGAGATTACCATGATCCTCCTTGTGGCTTGCAGATGGGAGCTATGTATATAAGTTTGCAACTGTGCAGTTAGAATTGCTGAAGTCAATTAGTGTTCACCTTGAAAGAAGCTTATCTTTGCTGGCGTTCTTCCCATGGACTTTTCTTGGTTATTTTCCTGGAATTTATAATTAGTTATCTCGGCTTGCTTCAGAACTCTCATCAATGTGGTTTGTTTTGGTTTTCTGTTTACCTCATTATTTAATTTTGTGACTTTAAACTATGCCTAATAAAACAGTGAAGTTAAGTTGAAGGCTTTACCAGACTTTAATATATGTTTTGGGTTTGGGGTTATTTTGAGAGACTACGGGTCATCACAAAAACCTTTTGGTCAAATAAAGCCAATAGCCTTCTGTGCCTACATTTAAAATGGCTGATTTAAAAAACAAACCCTCATGCTTTCATATTTAATGTTTACAGTATAGTGCTATGTTTGAGATCATATTCCAATTCAGCAATATCAATGGTTTTACTTCTATTCTTAGTACTATACTTTTCCAGTACTTGAAGTTTTAAGTTTTGGTTTCTGCTTAAATAGACATCTTGGAGCCAACCCATGTGATTACAGGATTTCAATCATAATCAACATCGAGGCAGTCTGTTTTCTGTCCTTGTTGCCATGTCTCTTCTCAGGTGGTCATCTCCATTTAGCATTGAATCCTAATAGAATCTCTCATTTCTATTCATATTTTTCTCTTCTTTTAAAAGAATTTACATTGCTCTCTTCTTTTAAACAAAAGAGGTAATTTAGTTCAAGTATTTAGGTTTCCAATATATTAAATCAAATGTTGATGATCATAAACCAGCATAACATATTAATATATCTTTTCTAGCCCACATAAGTACCTCTCTCTTTTGAGAAAGGAGATAGTCAAAACAAGAATGGGTAATTGTAAGATGAAGTGGAACCAAAATGCAGAATTATATTTGCCGGGCTTGGCGCAAACTTCAGAGAAAATAAATTATGCCTAGTGGCAAGTCCTGTGTGTAAATTTAAATTTTATAAAGGAACTCTCATGTTATTGCTCCATTTTACATCAGTGCTCTTAGCTGATCATAACCACTCACTTCCATTGTTCCAGTATCATCCACTGAGTCCAAAGAATAGATTTATCTCTCTCAGCGGCATGATAAACCCCACAAAATCTCCCATAAAGATGTCATTTCATTTCATTTCAAATACTTACAGAATTTTTCCACACTGTTACTTTTTCCACTCCTAAATTCCTCACAACAGTTTGAAGCCATGTCACCATAATCTTTGCTGTCACTGATCTCAAATCAATCCTCTTTCCAGCTGACTAATAGAAGCCATAATTCAATTGGCATCCTGTCCTTTCTCACTGTTTTGAAGTTGTTGATGCTGGGAAATAATCTGAAATCAGTCAATCAATCAGAATACATGTAGTTACTACAAGAAGGCGTTGCAAAATCCCTTGGTTACCTTCAAAACGTCTATGAAATAATATCTTGGCATCCTGCTATGATGTCTGAACTGCTACTATAAGATGCTGGCTAAAGCCCAGGAACTGGGGAGAGGCGTAAAGAAGGGATTCTGCCAACAAGCATATGGTCAATTCAGATGAAAAGATTCCCTTTAGTATGTTTTCCTCAGCTGAGCCAGAAGTAAGTGGCAAAGAAATAAGATGACAACATAGTATTAACCTAGTCGAGGGCTGATTTTTTGAAGCAGCACAGTAACCATATAAAAATGCCCACAGACTTTCTAGCCTATCGAGAGCAAGACCTGAATAATTGTTGCAGCTATTTTCAACCCCCCCACCCAAGCAATTCCTACACTATTCAAATAGTCTAATTTGAATGCATTGATATACAGTAGTGGATGGGCTGCCCAAGAGTCTGTATTTTTGTTAAGGAAAAACAATTAGTGGCTTAGGCTGTTTAGTTAGGCAATACAACATCTTCATTATCTACTACAGAACTGGCCAATGAACACACAATGTAGTATTAACATCAGTGTCACTTTTCATATATTGCTTTGCTTATGGTACATTTTAAAAATACTACATTAAAAGTTTAGGCAAAGTTTGTTTTCATTTACCTTTATATTGAAATTGTTTCAAGAAAAATGGAAAAACTTGCTGTTAAATATTATGTAATTTTCCACTGACTTTTGGGGCGTAATTGTATTCAGTTTCTAAAAGACTTATGCTGTCTATTATGGTTTTGATTTTAAAAATATACTCCTTGATTCTGATTACATACTCTGCCATTATCTACTAGTCAGTGGCTGCCCCAAAAGAAAAAGAAATCAAAACAGAATTTTGAAAATCCAAGTATATAATGAATGTCAACAGAGTTACTTCCCTTCATGTCTATGTTCTTTTCTGAGTCAGTATAACAGTAAATTTATTTTCCATGTAAACTCAAATAAAATTTTTCCCTTTAATGCGATACTCTTTTGCAGGTGATGATATCCTGCACTGCAGCCTTATTTTTCTCCTCAGTGCTCCTTCCTCTTTGAGAAGGCCAAATTCTGCTGTGTCAGGAAGAAAGCTGAGCACTCCTTCCTCACCCTCTAAGATATAAAAACTGTTATCAGCCTGACCTATGCAGTTATTCCAAAATCCTTCAAGGGCACTCTGTTTCTACAGGTGAAACTCGAAAAATTAGAATATCGTGCAAAAGTTCATTTATTTCAGTAGTGCAACTTAAAAGGTGAAACTAATATATGAGATAGACTCATTACATGCAAAGCAAGATAGTTCAAGCCGTGATTTGTCAGCTCATGAAAACCCCAAATCCACAATCTCAGAAAATTAGAATATTACATGCAATCAATAAAACAAGGATTGTACATAGAACAATATCGGACCTCTGAAAAGTATAAGCATGCATATGTACTCAGTACTTGGTTTGGGCCCCTTTTGCAGCAATTACTGCCTCAATGCGGCATGGCATGGAAGCTATCAGTCTGTGGCACTGCTGAGGTGTTATGGAAGACCAGGATGCTTCAATAGCAGCCTTCAGCTCTTCTGCATTGTTCAGTCTCATGTCTCTCATCTTTCTTTTGGCAATGCCCCATAGATTCTCCATGGGGTTCAGGTCAGGCGAGTTTGCTGGCCAATCAAGCACAGTAATCCCATGGTCACTGAACCTGGTTTTGGTGCTTTTGGCAGTGTGGGCAGGTGCCAAGTCCTGCTGGAAAATGAAGTCAGCATCCCTATAAAGCTCGTCTGCAGAAGGAAGCATGAAGTGCTCCAAAATCTCCTGGTAGACGGCTATGTTGACCATGGACTTAATGAAGCACAGTGGACCAACACCAGCAGATGACATGGCTCCCCAAATCAACAAAGACTGTGGAAACTTCACACTGGACTTCAAGCATCTTGCAGTGTGTGCCTCTCCATTCTTCCTCCAGACTCTGGGTCCTTGGTTTCCAAATGAGATGCAAAAGTTGCTCTCATCAGAAAAGAGGACTTTGGACCACTGAGCAACAGACCAGTTCTGTTTTTCTTTAGCCCAGTTAAGACGCTTCTGACGTTGTTTTTTGTTCAGGAGCGGCTTGACAAGAGGAATATGACATTTGAAGCCCATGTCCAGGATCCGTCTGTATGTGGTGGCTCTGATGCACCACTCCAGCCTCAGTCCACTCCTTGTGAAAGTCCCCAACACTTTTGAATGGTCTTTTCCTGACAATCCTTTCCAGGCTGCGGTCATCCCTGCTGCTTGTGCACCTTTTTCTTCCACACTTTTCCCTTCCACATAACTTTCTATTAATGGGCTTTGATACAGCACTTTGGGAACATCCAACTTCTTTTGCAATTACCTTTTGAGGCTTTCCCTCCTTATGGAGGGTGTCAATGATGGTTTTCTGTCAGGACAGCAATTTTTCCCATGATTGTGATTCCTACTGAACCAGACTGAGAGACCATTTAAAGGCTCAGGAATCCTTTGCAGGTGTTATGGCTTAACTAGCTGATTAGAGTGGGACACTTAGAGCCTAGAATATTGAACCTGTTCACAATATTTTAATTTTCTGAGATTGTGGATTTGGGTTTTTCATGAGCTGTAAGCCATAATCATCTCAATTATGACACATCACGGCTTGAACTATCTTGCTTTGCATGTAATGAGTCTATCTCATATATTAGGTTCACCTTTTAAGTTGTATTACTGAAATAAATGAACTTTTGCACGATATACTAATTTTTCGAGTTTCACCTGTATACAGAATCACATCTGACAATGTACAATTTTGTTGTATCACTCATTTGTGAATCTGATATGAACATACCTACACATTTAAGAAATAAATACAGTATATTACAGTTAGCCTCCAGTTACCCTTTGAAATCAGTTACTTTTGAAATACATTTATGACACAAGGCAAACTGATCAATATACATAAGGATTCTGGATTCAATCCACTTTATAAAGTGAAAAGACAATATTCACACTTCTTAAAAAAGCATATGGTTTATCCTTCAGGCTAGGTCTTTTATCACATTTTTTCAACACGCATGTACAAATGTAAGTTTCATAATCTAAATATGAAATTTTATTATTTTATTTGCATAAAAATGGAATAAAATGAATTGACATCCAGACCTTGATTGATATTTCTTAGAAAACCCAATTGGGAATCATATGCATATAAATTATCATACTTAATAAGTGCTTGAACTTGTAATTGACATTTTAAGATTGTTTATTATTATGTTTCAGTGTTTGCTCAATGTCATCCTATACTAATTCTCAGCAATTAAAACTTCAACCAGCATCTAAGTCTTGGAGAGCTTTTGAGGAAACTGCTATTTCTATACATACAACATGCTGTACAAGTATAAACAGATTTTACAAACTATTGCTAATATGTCTGCTCAAAGCATGCAATTGAATCGAATTCTTTATTGGCCAAGTGTGATTGGACACACAAGGAATTTGTCTTGGTGCATATGCTCTCAGTGTACATAAAAGAAAACATACATTCATCAAGAATCAAGAGGTACAACACTTAATAATAGTGATAGGATACAATAAGCAATCAAATCATACTAAGAAACAGTCAATATAAATCGTAAGGATACAAGTGACAAAGTTACAATCATACAGTCACAAGTGGGAGGGGAGGGGAGGAGTGATAAGGAGTAATAGTAATAGTAATGCAGAATTTGTAAATAGTTGGACAATGTTGAGGAATTATTTGTTTAGCAGAGTGATGGCGTTCCGGGAAAAACTGTCCTTGTGTCTAGTTGTTCTGGTGTGCAGTGCTCTGTAGTGTTGTTTTGAGGGAAGAAGTTGAAACAGTTTATGTCCAGGATGTGAGGGGTCTGTAAATATTTTCACAGCCCTCTTTCTGTGATACATTATGTCTGTATATACTATTAGAAAGTGTCATGTATCAGATATTAACATGTTGGTTTGGAGAAGCTTTAATTGTAATTGGAAGATTGAAAAATGAAAGTTGCTTCTTAAAAAAAAAAGTCCAGTACAGGAAGTCCTTACAATTGAGCCCAAAATTTTTGTTGCTAAATGAGATATTTGTTAAGTGAATTTTGCCCCATTTTATGACCTTTCTTGCCATGACCATGGGGATGCTGCAACAGTCACTAAATATGAAAAATGATAAGTGATGTTTTTCAGTGCCGTTGTAACTTTGAACAGTCACTAAACAAATTAAGTCAAGGTCTGTCTGTATAAAGTTGTTTTGACCAAAGAACTCTACTAGTTGACCCTGATGAGACCATACAATACAGATGCTGGGGGCAGACTTGTATAGCCCATTCAGAAGAATATGGAGATAGAAAGCATCACCTCTTCAAACGTTATCAACCCAGAATTGAACTTTTTTTTTTCAGGATTTGTTTTGGCTTATTGATTTGATGGGCTCTTTATATTATTCAGGCTCTTGGTTTCAGTATCCTTGGTACCAGAGACTCATCTTCCTTCCCTGGGCGCACTGGACAAAACGTCTGCATGACTTTTAGCCCTTTTTATAAAATCCTTGTAGAGACCGCCTCTGCTTTCAAGTATTAAAGAACAAAAAGGCGGAAGAAACTCGGCATTCCGCCTCCTTTCCCCACAAATGCTCGTCCGCCGTGGGGCCGTTTGATTTTTATTTTATTTTTTAAAAAAGACATCTGCGCCTGCGCACTGGGCGGCAGTCAGCACGTGACCTCGGGCGCGTGGTGCCTCTTGAAAAGTTCGCCTTGAAGTTCTGCCGACTCACGCCTCCCTAACGCTCTTGTTTACCTCACGCGTCCCAGGTGTTGCGAGGCCAGAAGCCCTCCTCCTCCTCCAGCCAGGCAACGCTCGCGGGCAGGAAGGGCGGGGTCAGGCGCTTCTATGTAGCGCGGCTGTCGACCGCCGCCTGGCGTTTCCTGGGCGGTTTGAAAGGAGGGAAGAGGAGCGAGACAGCCATGTGTTCCCCGCTGCTCATCCCTGGCAGCCCGTTTACCTTTCGTGTCTCCTTCGTCGAAGTCCACCCTAACGTGCCGCTAGTGAGGCTATGGGGGCTGCCCGGCGAACGCAGAGCGGAATATTTGCGGCTGATGAAGGACCTCCAAGTCAAAGTGGGGCCCCGCTTGGCGAACGCTCCCGGGGACCGCGGGGGCCGAGGCGACGGCGACAACGAGGGCGAAGCCCTGGCTCTGGGTGACCTGTGCCTGGTGGAGCTGAGTGGGCGGTGGCACCGCTGCCGTATCGTCAGCTGCCGGCCTAAGCCGGGGCAAAACTACCGCGTCTTTCTGCTGGACGAGGGCCGCACGGTGAGCGCCAGCTCCTACTACTTGGCGCGGGGCCGCAGCGAACTCTTTCACTTGCCGTCCGAAGTCATGGGATGCATCGTTGCAGACTTGCTCCCGCCCGGCCATTTCGGGGCATCCTTGGCCACCACTCTTAGGGGCTCAAAGACCACGCTAGGATCCCAGACACTGGATTTACAATGGGGGGCTGAGGCAATCGACTTTTTGGGTTTCCTACATGGCAAAGAGCTGTCGGGGGTCATCCGAAAAGTGCTGATCTCGCAGTGCCTTGTGGTGCTGGAAGTGTCCTGGTTGCTGACACAGATGCGCCATCTTGGGCTTGCCAGTCTTACCTCTACTGCTTTTGGCACCCTACTAAGTGCTATCTTAGAAGTTCCTGAAATTGCTTCTGTCCCATTAGAGCCAACTTCCACTTTGTCCCAACCCCCAGTCCTTACTTCTGCTGCCCAGTCCAAGAAGGATCATGCCATAATGGATTTCTTCTATCCTCAACTGGAGTTGAATGTGACTGTTCCTGTGGTGGTGACTCAAATCTCTGATCCATATAGAATATATTGCCAGCTACGTAGTCTTTCTAAAGAAATCCAACTACTTTCAGATGCTATGTGCCAAGCTTTTGAGGTATCAAAGGGAAAATTTGTAGAAGAGGCTTTACCTACCCCAGGCTTTCCCTGTGCAGCCCAAGGTATAGATGGATGCTGGTATCGAACTTTGTTATTAGAAACATACCCAGCAAATGATCAAGAGGATCAACCAGAAGCAGTGGCACAAGTCATTTGTGTGGATTATGGCAGGAAAGAGTTTGTAACAAAGAGACATCTGCGCAACTTACCTGTTGAATATTTCCGCATGCCAGTAGTCACCTACCCTTGCTCACTGCAAGGTATTACCGATGGAGGTTGTGGCTGGACCCATTCACAAATTAATCAACTTAAAACATTGCTCTTAGGCAAGGTAGTACAAGCTCACATCGAAGCTTACTGTCCCTTTGAGCATATCTATTACATTACCCTATATGGGGAAGATGGTCTCAACCTTAACTGCCTGTATGGGGTGCAGGCACATTGCCTGGCTCAAAATCTCCTGCACAGTAATCAAGAATGCATCTCTGGTTTAATTACTGAATCAGAAAACTTGGGTGTCTCAGTCCAAAAGGAATTTGCTGCTTTGTCAGAGATATTGCCTAGTATTGCTGCTACTCCATTTTTTGTTGTGCGTCTGAAGGCAGGTGAATACCATAATGTTCAGGTGTCATTTCTTCATGACCCTTCAGAATTCTGGGTACAGTTGCAGAAACTTAAACAGCCACTTAGTCACCTGCGGCGAAATTTAAGAGATTTTTATTCTCGGAGTAAGAAACTAGAATGTATTCTACTTGAGCCTAAGGTAGGATCCCTCTGCTGTGTCATGTTGAAGGAAAACTCTTATCATCGTGCCCTTGTTACTAAAGTTCAAGGAAAAGGAATTGTGGTGTATTTAGTGGATTGGGGAAACACTGAAGTAGTTGACTTGTATAAAGTGAAGAAGTTGCTTCCCCAATTCAGGGAACTTCCTGCTGTGGCAGTCCGGTGTGCAGTGGATAATCCTTTCCCAGGTCAGGCGTGGAACCCAGAAGCTGTTGATTATTTTAGGAAATCTGTGCTAAACAAGGAATTGATGATCAAAGTTCTAGGCATGCAAGGAGATGTTTATATAGTTGAACTGTTTGATAATTCTCTAGTGGGAGAAAAAAATTTGGCTAAAATCATGTCCCAGAGAAAGTACATAAAGCACCATGAAGTACTAGAAACTCTCCAGGCAATATCAGACAAGCTATTGGCAGGAGATCCTGAACGTAAACCAATGAGGTTAAGACCTGTGAAAAAAATACCAGTGACAGATGAAGTAAAACATCCACAACAACATGATTCTTCAGCCTCTTCTGCAACTGAAATGTTGAGAAATGAACACCACTCCAGTCAGGGAACTTTTTATTCTTCATCAGCTCTGGATGACAGTGATAATTCATCATGTGAGATACAGAACTATTCTGAAATAAAGGCAGGCGAAGAACAGCTTGAATTTGGAAGTACAGTTGATGTGATTGTAACACACATAGAAAATCCTAGTCATTTTTGGTGTCGATTATTTAAGAATTCCCATGAACTGAATATACTTATGGCTAAAATTCAGGGTTATTGTATACATTCAGCAGAGCTTCATGAATGGCCAAATTCGGTATGTTTGGCTAAGTGTTCTGAGGATAAAAAATGGTACAGAGCTGTTATCATTAATAAGGTTCATTACCCAGAAGAGGTTGAAGTTGCTTATGTTGATTACGGAAAGAAAAAGCATGTTTCACTGAAAAATATTCGTGCAACTACAGCAGAGTTTCTGAAACTAAAAGCTCAAGCTTTCAGATGTAGCCTTTACAATTTAATTCAGCCAAAACTTACAAATCCTTTTGTTTGGGATAAAAAAGCCATCCAAACATTTCATGAATTTGTGGATTCAGGATCTAAACTGTCACTGAAATGTATTATATTTGCTTTAGCAGCATTGAATGGTACAGAACTTTTTAATATTGTTGACCTTATTACTCCTTTCGAAAGTGCTTGCCATTTTTTAATAAGAAAGGATCTAGCCACATTTGTACAAAGAGAGAAACCCTTGGTATCATCTGTTCAACTTCTGTCATACTATTACTCAACCCACAATATCAAAAGAGGAAATGAAGAGATTGTTTATGTCACACATGTTAATAGTCCATGTTTTTTTTTCTGCCAACTTGCTAGGAATTCAAATGCTCTTGAAAATTTAACTAGTAACATTAGTAAACTAAGCAAAATGTACAATTTGCAAACTTCACCCACCTCTAGAAATTTGTATCTTGCAAAGTATACTGATGACTGCTGGTATAGGGCTGTAGTAACTTCAAAAAATGATAGCAAAGAAGTTTTTTTTGTAGATTTTGGGAATACACAATTATTAAAAAATGAAGACCTGATTGTAGTACCAAATGATGCTTACGAGTTAATGCTTTTGCCTATGCAGGCTATAAAATGTTCTCTATCTGATATTGTTGATCCACCAAAAGATGCTATTGAGTGGTTTGAAAAGGCAGTGTTAGATAAGCCCTTAAAAGCTTTGATTGTAGCAAAAGATCCTGATGGAACATTGATAATTGAACTGTATGATGGTAAAGTACAGATCAATGCAAAATTGAAACAAAGCTTAGGTTTGCAGGCTAGCAAAGAGATCACTGAAAACACAGAAAACTGCACTCTGTCTTCCCAATACTCAGTTAATACGGAAGAAAACAGTGAAAGGGAGCTAGGTTTGGTAGATTTTGTCAAACCTGTCCTTGAGGAAAATATTAGATCTAGTGCTGTTTTTGAAGAAACATGCCAATTGCAGCAGAAAATTAAAAAAGAGGTAGCAAGAAAATTCCTAGGAATCACAGAAGGCTCTAGCAAAAGTAATTATGTGGCAGATTGGAGGGACATGAAATGTTTAGACCTTCATAAGAATGGGGAGATATGTGATATTAGAAATAAATCCAAATCAGTAACACATTCTTCTAAAAATATATATGAACTACCTCAAAAAAGCATAAAACCTGGTCTTAAATCTTTAGTGTATGTTTCTCACATAAATAATCTTTCTGACTTTTATGTACAGTTTGTAGAAGATGAGCCTATCCTTGATAATATATCAGAGAAAATAAACAGCTCTAAAACAGTTTCAAGCTTAGTGGGGCAACAGCTTAATGTAGGAGATTTAATATGTGCAATTTATTCAGAAGATGGCTTATGGTATCGAGCTGTAATTATTACAGAGTCCACTAGTGAAATGGTAGAAGTACAGTATATTGATTATGGCAATACTGCGGTAGTTAGCATTCATAAAACATGCAAACTTGTTGAAGACTGTTTATCTTTCCCTGTAATGAGCATCCATTGTACCCTGGGTAGTATTAAGATGTCAGAGATTTCAGAATGGACACAAAAAGCAGTGGTGTACTTCTCCCAAAAGACAAGTGAGGTTCAGATGAACGGTCAATTTGTTGAGAAAGTAGAAGACAAATGGGAAATAACACTCAGTGATGAAAAAGGTGATATAACGGTTGATATGATTAATAGTTGCCTTGAATATAAAAAATATGACCTGATAGAGACATCTGACAAAGCATCTGATAAGATAGGCAAAGTAAGCTTATGTGAAGATATTCTTTCTAATGAGCACAGTAGACGTTCAGTTAGCAAATCATTTCTCTGGAAGACACCTAAGATAGGTGAAACTATAAAAGCCTTTTCATTAGTTCCAAAGAATCCAGGATATTTTTGGTGTCAGTTCACTGAAAATGATATTAGTTCAATTGAAATAAAACTTCAGGAAGCTGAAGAACATGCAAAAATCCATGCTGATGATCTTAAAAATGGCAGTCCTTGTCTAGCAAAGTCTAGTGATAATTTATTTCACCGAGCAGTTGTTAGTCATATAGAGGAAAATTCCTTGACAGTAATCAACATTGATTATGGAATTGAGAAACTTGTCAGCATAGACGTGATCAGGCAAATTCCTGATGAACTGTTAATAATTCCACCGCAAGCATTTTTGTGTTGTCTCTTCGGCTTTAATTCTGAAAAAGGTTCATGGGCTGAAGGAATAAATGAAATTTTCTATGATATGATAGCTGATCTTCCATTAGAGATTACAATTATGGACAAACTGAACTATGGTTCTCTTGAAATTCCCTTGTTTGTAGTTAAATTGGAATGTCAAAATATAAGCATCAATGAACAAGTGAAATACTTTTGGAAACATAATGCTGAAAGTGATGATTCCACTATTGCAAATAATTACAACCTTGAAGAGCAGATTAGAAATCCAGAAAAAGAGAATTCAAAATCAGTTCCATTTGAAACAGAAATTTCTGTGTGTACAACAATGACCCCCAAAAATAGTAGTTTGGAAGATGTATTCTGTTGTCCAAATCTATTACAGTCAGTAGACAAATGTTTTGGTGTCAGAGACAGGATTTTATCAGAAACATCTGCACAGCCATCCAAAAATCAAATCAAGCACCACTTTATCACCCATGAAATATTTCATACAGGGAACCAGCAGACCACATTTGATACATGTAATAATGAAACAAGCCATTCTGCATTTGGAAACAGAAAAAACATAACAGATTCTATAGGTCTTTCTGAAATACAGCTTTCTACTTATGAAATTGAATATGATACACTTGAATCTCGGGGAGAAGCAGAAGACAAAGAAATATTAATGCTAGATTCTCCTGAAATTCAGTTGCCTTTGGATGATACAAAGAAGTTGTCAGACTTTGAGCCCTTACAAGTGTTTCCCCAATTAAATAATGTAAAGAACATGCCAGAAAAAGAGAAGTTAAAAATGTCCTTGTTGGAAGACATGCTACAGCCAAAGACAATAGGAATAAAAGCTTATGATGAAGCACAAAATAAGTCAGAATTGCATGTATTTGAACCACAACATGTGGAAGGACAGTTAGTACACAAAATAGAAGAAAATACTTCACTAATGAACGAAAATGTAATAGAAATGATGGCACCTGAAGCTTTTCCTTTACTGACTGAGAAAGCCAGCAATAATACGCTCTCTTTGCAACACCCTGCTTTGTCTGTTCCTGAAGATAATAAAATCCAGTCATTTTTAGAAATAAAAGTTAAGCCACAAGAATTCTGTTCCATTGAAGGCCTTGAAGAGTGTAAACTTGGAAAAAGTGATAAAAAGCTCAATTTTACAGAAGGGCAAACTGCATTAGGAAAGAATTATGAAGAAATGCAGAAGAGCACTCATGGAAGTTTTAAAGACAGTATTTGTGTTGAAAAAGATTATTTAACAGATATACAGCTAAGTGAACTGGATGAAACCTTAATACATGATACAGGTAAGGCATTAATGTAGACCCTTGAGTGACAAAGTTGATTTGGGATTTTGCAGTCTTGTTCAGTTAGCAAATTCAGATTGGCAAAGTTAAGTGGAAAAAATCATTGAGACAACACTGGGCAAAAAATAATGGTAACTTAATTTCTTGGAGAGGGGTTTACAATTATTTTTCAAAAGATTGAGTAAAAACTACATAACTGTCCCAATATAAAGCATAGCTCTCATTTAAGAATGTAGTTTCCAGATCCAGCTGGAGAATGATTAATTAGATCCATTTCACCTGGGAGGTACTGTATATGACTGAATTTACTTTGCCTTTGTGAATGAAATGGCTGGGAGTGTTGCCCTAATAATTCCACTTGATGTTTCAGCAACTTTAGTACTGTAAGTCATAGTATCTTTATGGGCTCCCTATTTTACTGTCTCTCCTATCTGAATGAGCTCCCAAAAGGAGAAAGGCTTGTCACATTGGGTTCCACCATGTGTCATAACTTCTAGAAGAGATCCTGTATATTTTTATGATTATGTCTAGGGTGAAAATTAGACCCATTCCTAAACTGGTAAGACCTGGAAATGAGACCACATAGTTAAATCAGACAATCGCAGCATAAGTCTATACTTGAAAAGTGTTGGAAGTATAAATGTTTGCTGCCCAGTGCATGATATTTTATTGGGATTCTGTATTTAAAAAACTGCAGTGATGTTTGCTTTTTCAAAAATTGAAAATTATAAGCAGAAACCTTAAATTTATCTTATGACATAACCATTTGTATTTCAGTGTAAGCCTATCCAGTCATTAAGGTAGGCAAGAGAGCTCCTTTTAAAAATACTTACATATTCAGAGTCTATCAATCATGAAGGAAGAACTTATATTGGCTACAAACTGCCCTTGTTAGTAGGTTCCCAGACGTTCATTTTAGGACTGAGCATATTTCACTCAAGAGGTGTTGATATTAACTCCCAATTTGTTTTAGGGCACAAATTCAAAATAGTGTAATTTTTCTTGAAATTACAGTCTAGAAACAACATGGTTAACACTTCAATTGAATTTAAAAGATGTTGTTTTAAATATCAGCTACTTGACTTTTCTGGAATGCAGTGTTCTAACTGAAAATTATAGGTATTTTTCAAACGTAATGAAATGGTTAAAAGCATGTAGCCTTGCCTTCTTGCAGTGTCATCACAAATAATATAAAACTAAATAAAATCAAGTCCAATCTTAGAGCTCTACAGGTAGTTTTCAACTTATAAACACAATTGGGACCCAAATTTCTGTTGCTAAGCAAGACAATTGTTAAAGTTGCACCTGATTTTATAATCCCCCCCATGGTTGTTAAGCAAATCGTTGCAGTTGTAAAGTAAATGTCACAATTCATAAGGAATCTGGCTTCCCTCATTGGCTTTGCTTGTTGGAAGCTAGCTGGGAACTTGCAGATGGGGATCACGTGATGCTGCAATCTTCATAAATACATGCCAGTTGCCAAGTGCCCTAATTTTCATCAACTGTAAACTACAACAGTTGTAACTTACTTTTTTCAGTGCCATTGTAACTTGGAACAGTTGCTAAATGAATGGTTGTAAGTCAAAGTTTACTTGTATCAGTAGGGATTGCCAATGTAAACTGCAGCTGCCAATCTCATTGCCCCATCTATAGTACATAGTATGAATAATAAATAAACAATGTGTTATTTCTTGCAGAAAAAAAAGAAAATATTTGCAACTTAATGGGATTTGATATTGGTTCCCAATGCATGGTACGATCTGGTACTCAGTGGTACAAGGCTGAGATTTTAGGCATATCTCCTGAAGGTACAAAGGTAAGGAATCCTGAATATATTCAGTGTCCTGGTTCATGTTACTTTAATTATGTTTCTACTATATAAATCAATGTCTTCTAATTTTCTGTAGGCATTAATATTTAAATCTTGTGTTATTTATAAATGAAGGTTTTGAATCTTTCAAATGGAAATGAAGAGATAGTCAATCCTATACATGTTTGGAATGGGATTCCTGAATTGGATTCAGATCTTACTCAGGTATATTTTCCAAAATAGTAAAAAGCAATTGTGTTATGGATATTTGCGCACTATTTTTCTCTGATCTGTTGTGATTAATTTTTCCTTCCATTCAGTGAATTAGGAACAGATTCCATACAGGCTTTAAAGTTGGTAGGTAATTCAGTACCACTTGAATAAGCAAAGTGAGTGGCAAGAAGTAAAAACAAAACTGGTAAAAAATAATACTAACATTTTTTTGGGGGGGGGGGAATTTAGGGGAATGCATTATTATCATTTGCTTAAGACAGATATAAAACTGACAACCCTCCTAGATTTTGAAGAATAAATCTCACCTGTTCCAGTCAACATAACAAACTATTGTTGATATTTTGAAGGTCATAGAGGTCCCTCTCTGGAGATAAAACTGATTTTCACCCTGTGGTCAGTGTGTAACTAATACTCCTAGTCTATTGCAGGGGTGGGATTCAAATTTCTTAACAATCGGTTCTGTGGGTGTGGCCTAATTTGTGAGTGTGGCTTTGTGATCATGTGACTGGGTGGGAATGGCTTGCTGACTGGGCATGGCTTGTATGTAAATATTATAAATATTTATGTAAATATTGATTTTTTTATTAAAAAAGAGCAACTTTTACCCAAAATCAAGCAAAGCAGGCAGGCAGATTGAGTTGCTCACAGAATTACAGATTCACTTAGAGATCAATCTATCTGCAATCTGCTACCTGAGTCTGTCACATAAAATTTGCTTGCAAGCAAACTCATAAAATTTGCTTGCAAGCAAACTCACAAAATTAACTCACAACACACCATGTATGTAAATATTGAATTTTTTATTTTAAAAAAGAGCAACTTTTACCCAAAATCAGGCAAGACAGGCAGGCAGATTGAGTTGCTCACAGAATCACAGATTCACTTAGAGATCTATCTTCCATCGGTTACCTAAGTCTGCACTGAAAAGTAGAAGCTTCAGTCCTAAGGAAGGTTCGGTTCTGCTTTTAGATTAGCTAGAAAGCAAGAAATCCAAGGATTTCTTGCTTTCTAGCTAATCTAAATCGCCGGGCAGAGCAGAACAGCTGATGGTCGGGGGGAAAAAAAGGAAAAATAGCAACTTACCAAACCAGGCAAGTTGGATGGCTCACATGCCAGGTAAGGAGGGAGGGGGAGGGGAGGGGCCAGCTAGTGGAGCGATTTGCTGATTCTCCGAACTGCGGACAATCATAACACGCATATGTCTGGTGTTTGCAAGAAATCATCAGCTGTGCCCCCTGGACAGCTGACAAGTGCTGCGTGCGGGTGTGCAGCGTTTGAAAATCCTCTTGTTTTCTGCATTTTCAACCTCCGCTGTGCCGCACAAAGCAGCTGAGGAGGGAAAAGCAGGGAATAAAGGACAGCGAAGAGCTTGGGCCAAACACCGAACCAGTTCGGTGTGCAGCTGCTCTTCGCAGCTACCGGTTCTATAGAACTGGGCTGAACCGGTAGCATCCCACCCCTGGTTTATTGGCTGAGAGATAATGCAAGTAACAGCTCACTTGTTGGCCTTTATTTAAGAATTATGATATGTGTATGACTAACCAATGAAATTCTTAGACCTAACCCTAACCCTGAGTTACAGTTATTCTTTTCTGTCATTACATATGTGTATGTTTAATACAGATAATCAATAGAAAATTATCATGATAATTTCATTATGACTCCTCCTATTAGCCATGAGAACTGTTTTAAAAACTTTCCATGCAAACAAGTGTTTTAAGAATAAGCCTAGTTAGCAAACAAAAAACTGAAATGGCTCCTATAAAGAAATTAGAAAAATATTGAACGAAGATGTCTTTTTAATAAAATCCTATGCAGAATTACCTTAATTTATGTAAGAACACATGCTTATTCTTGCTGCTGCTTCATCACTCACATATTTTTAAAGTAGTAAGGTCTAACAGAGATTCTGATATTGGTAGCCAGGTTGTATATTTTTAAAAAATAAATCTTCCTTAATAAAGCATATTGTAATAACAGGGCTTCTGGTAGGCCTCTTTTCCCCCCAAAAGTGGTTTCATTATGGTTATGTCTTTAAGCAGCCCATACAAGTAGCTTAACTACATAGCTTAACATTGTGACTGTGCTATGCAAGGAAATAAGACCTACTGTAAATCTCTCTCAGCTGAATTCCTGATGAACCTTTCTCCAATTATGCTGTTAAGGTGGGAGAAAAGGGTAGGGATGGCATTGATATGAACTTGATTCAACAACTAGCTGCCATAGTGTGCAGACATTGGAAGCAAATAATTTTGTTAGGAATTGGTACTAAGATGCAAAGAATTAAACTTTTCCATTTTTTGTGATGCATTTCAGTCCCAATAAAGTAAGGGTTTCCCCTGTCTAATCGTATTTGACTCTAATGGGCAGTGCTCATCTCTGTTTCTTACCTGAGGGGGCCCATCTGTAGTCATTTGGCCATAATGACTATATGCCAAGGCACATGGAACATGGTACCTTCCCACTGAAGTGATACCTATTTATCTATTTGCAATTGTATGCTTTTGACTGCCTAGGTTGGCAGGAGCTGGAGCAGGACCAGGAGTTCACCTCGTCACGTGGTACTTGGGTCTTGAACTGCGGGCGTTCCAGTTGATAAGCCCAGCACCTTAACCGCTAGGCCACCATACCCTCCCAGTCCTGACACACTTGAAATAAAATTAATGATTAAATATTTATTTTGTAATTATTCCCACTCATGCCATTTTCTAATAAGGATGGCTAATATTTCAGTACTAGAACAGAAGCCTAACAAGATGCAATATGGAGTGTTTTTGGACTTATTACATACAGAGGAAGTAACAATTTAAAAGCAATGAATGTTAGTATGCTACCCAACAATAAACATAGGGTACTCATTGAGTATTGTTCTGTTTTGTGAGTTCTTTTAGAAATTATTTTTCTTTTTCCTCTTAGACAATGTCCAATAATAAAACAGATTTGCACTCTATGCCAGCAACTATCTTGGCAATGGAAGGTAGGTTAAAAAATAAGATGAATGTGAATTTGTACTACACATTTTATATATGTACTGCTCTGTGCCTTTTACCATGTGTACTATTTTATTCAATCTATTTACTCACAATTCTTTTTCAAGTGTATTTTTCCTACTTGGCCAAATATACAAGTAAATCATTCATCATTTTCCAGAATTTATGAGAATAGAAATAAGATGTGTTTATACTCTACATGTTTTAAGTTGTAACAGTTCTCAGCTGAGTAGAAATATTACCAATTTCACAAAAAGAATGTTCAGCCCCACTTTTGTCTTTATAATGTTGCAAATAGATCTGGTTTTCCTCCAAAAATCTCTGCCCCAGCTATTCTGTATATTTGAAATAGCCTCCCCAAATCTGCATACAATTATTTATTGTTAAAATTCTTTTCAAAGTATCTCCTTTTTCCTAGTAGTTGGCAGCCAGTGGCTTGCAGGATGCATGCTGCTCTATAGCATTCCTTTTGCTATCCTAGATAGATGGCCCGCAAATTTCCATGGAATTGGTGGTGGTTTAAGGGCTATTGCCGGTACCAACCCTTAAAGTCATTTCATCGTAAATTAGGCTACTTCCCATTTGTGGGAAATTAATATATTTTTTCTTGAAGACAAAAAAAAAAGTCAAATCTATGGCTACAAGAAAATGCACTTCCTGCTCTATCGTGATCTACAGGGCAGTGTCTGCAGAATGCCCTTTCTAGCTATGAAATAGCTACTGCAGGATCTTACAAAAGTTTCTTGACAATCTCAAGAGGTTTTGTGATGATTGCAAAATGACAAGCCGTAATTCAGCTGTTTTCCTATAACTATGAGAAATTGGAAGGACAAATTGTGAAGTTTGTGACAGTGAGAAGGAGAAACATCAAATCAGTAACTAAGGCAACTCAAATTTGCATTTGAATCTTGTACACAAATTTCAGTGCTTTTTCTGTTTTGTGATTGTTTCCCAACTCATTCCTATGCCAGTCATTTTGTGGTACTGCCAAGGGCATTTTTTAAATATCAAAGTTGAAAGTACCTGAAATTATTTTATATGTAATTGAACCTATGTGTGCAATTTAACAGTTGTGCATTGCTTGCTTTAGTTTTTAATTTGCTCTCCTGCTTCTCCCATGTTTGAATTTTCAGTTCTCAGGACAGGGATCAGTATTATATAAAGCCCTATATGCATACTGATGGAATTTAATTATGGTTAATTTGTAGAGATGCCAGTTTATGCTGTTGCAATGTAGATTAAAATGGTTGTGATGTACCAATGATCAAGAAATTGGATGGCTAGACAGATTTCAAGAGGCTGTTAGATAAGGATTTTCGACAGATATTTGGATTTCAGTTATCTCTATCCCAGCCAAAGGACTATGGAGATTATAGTATTAAAATATCTGGGGTATAAAGATTATTTACTCTGACAAAAAATGGCTATTATTAATGGTAGTTATATGAATTCTCTAGGCCAGGGCTGTCAAACTCGCAGCTCATGGATTGGATGTGTCACGTGCTGCCCACGCCCAGTTTAGTGAAGGGGGGGAACTCCCAATACATCACTTGACAGCACCGTGACGACGCAAGTTTGACACCCCTGCTCTAGGCTCACTGATAGTATCCTTAGTATCAGTTTGTGTAGCAAAAGTAGTCTGCTCTTTTACCAGCATCTGAAATTTCAAAGAAGCAAGGATGAAAAAAGGCTGAAAACTAAAAAGGAGTTTGCTGTTTATTACCAGTCCCACTTTTCCTGGTATCCTATATTAACTGAATATCCTCCAAATTATTTTTAATGACTTCTCTGGTTTCTTGAAAGCTTATTGGATTTCCTCCTAAGTGAATTAAGTTTTCCAATCAGTAATGGTAAATTATTATTGCCAAAAATACCTGTGTGACTGATCTTACATTGAGAAATGTAGTTGCAAAAAGTATATGTGTAGTCCTGAATTTGCAACCATTTGCTTAGCAATTTGCTTATTTGAAGTTATAATATACACCTACCCCCAACGTTATTTATGACTCATCTCTGAAGTTGTTATGCCACACACACACCTGCCCCCATGGTCATGTAACTACATTTTTGGCAATTGGATGCTTTTATGTCTGTTTGCGGTTCCCCTGTGGTGTTTGCTGAACAATCACTAGAAAAAAGGTCATTATTCAGTCGATCACATGATGACCTGCTTTATAACATGACCATAACTGCATACAATTACAGTTGTAAATTTTGGAATATTAAAGTTTGCAGTCTTTGATTACTGGTGCTCTAGATGGATTCAGTGTACAACTCAACTCCCTGAGTGGATTCCAGATACAACTCTATTACTATTTGAAGAACTAAAGTATTCAGTACTTTAGTACAATCCTCGACTTAGGATTGGTTGTTTAATGATTTGGGTGCTTAGCAATTGGTTCACATTTATGACTGCTTGCAATGTGCAATCGGTTTCTGGCAAAAAAAAGTGCCCATTCAGGAGAATAGATTCAGATTTACGACTGTGTGATTTGCTAATAACCGCTGTAAAAACAATAGTATAATCGAGTCTAGTTACATGGATGCCTCAACTTACCACCACAAAATTCTGATCCCAATTGTAGTTGTAAAGGGCTACCTTTTATGTATTTTGGATGAAATACTGTATATGACTGAATGAATGGAACTTATGACCAATCCTCAAAAGTTCTGGCTGTTGCAGCATTCTTGCGGTCATGTGATCAAAATGTGATTGCTTGGCACCCTGCCCACATTTATAAATAATGCAGCATATTTTCCTACATGAACTGCCTGTTTTTCAACTCCCCTCCCTCTGTCTCGTCCATCTCTACCCTTTTTACTATCCTACACAGTACCCACCTTTGCCTATTCCCTCTGCTACCACCACACTTCTAGCTACTTTTGCTGTCTTCCTCCTCCCATTGTTGGCCCAGGATCCTGGTGCTGGCAAGGGTGCAGCCCCTGAATACACATGGCAGGGTGACAGAGCCTCCTCTGTGGAAGGAGTTCAACAGGCCTGGCCAGGGGATAGGCAGCAGGATAGAAGTGTCAGAAGAAGCAGAATGGCATGGTTGGTGGAGCCTTGTCTTTCCACTGCCAGCCCAGAAACTGGAGAATGCAACAGGACCAGCTGACAGGATGTGGCACCTTAGTCTTGTCAGCCTACAGAGTGGTGAGAACAACCTGGAGGAGTAGGACATGCTCTGCAGCTCAGGTTGGAATCTGCTCATCGCTTCCAAAGCTTTGCAACAGAAAGGCTGGGCCAAGCAAGGAGAGGGCCCTAGGTAGGCTCTGTCAATGCTTTCAACATGAGCTGCAGTGTGTGCCTGCTTTGCTCAACAACCAACACCCCAGCTCTTTCAGTTGAGGTCATTAAACAGATCATAAAGATAGGGCCTAACACCCTACCCACCAACGAGAAAAATCACAAAACTGGGGGTGTTTGTCCCAAAGTTGCTTTTTCAAGAGGCAACTGGATTTTGTTTTTTCTCTTCAAATAAAAACAAAGTCCAGTTGCCTCTTGAAAAACCACCTTTAGGACAACCATGACCTGGATGACTAAGAATCTCCCTGGATGCTAGTGTTTGCACGATATTTCAGGTCTGTTTCTTTAACTTGCAGGATTTTCTGTCACTAAACATCGGGGAGGGGAGATACCTTAGCATGCTGGGGAAATGAACCTCAAATCCAATGTTTCCTCCACTTGCAACCTGGGAAGCCAGCTAAGAACATTGCCAATGGTAGCTGGTTGTAAATACAAACTGTGTGAAATGTAGTCATATGACCAGGGAGGCCTTGGCACAATAGTTTACCGCAGCCGGAAGTGCTTTATGGGCTATAAAGTACCCGTTCCAGGGTCATCATGATTGTGAATGTTTGTTAATAATTGCTCGTAAGTCATGGACTACTTGTATACTTAACCTTCCATTAAGCAGAATTAACTTCCTTTTTCCTGAAGAAAATTGCCATTTATTGAACCTAGTCACATTAATTACCATAAATCCTTTTAGAATTTGAGCAAGAAGTGAAGAAAGAATAGAACTTTTGTATATTTCATTAGTATGACCCATGAAGGTGAGTAAATTTAGTTAGAATTTTAATTTAACCATATACAAACAGTTATGGTTGTTTTAAATAAACTTATTTTAATTTAAAATAAACTTATTTTTTCTTATAGTGGAAGAAATGACTCATGATTCAGATGACAATACATCAATTCATTTGTGACAGCACTGAGAGTACAACTGAGCAATACTAAATCATTTTACATTCAAATTTTCTCTAACTGAAACCAAGAGTTTTATCAGGCATGTCCTGTCCAAACTAGTAGCTTACAGGAGTTTTTATTCCCTCATATCCTTCAAGAATGTTTGCCATTTTTTGTGTGATGCTCCTTGTTAAGAGTCAGGAACAAGGTTTAGACTTGTACTGCTGTTCATAATCTAAGAATATTTAAATTTGGGGGCTAGTTTGCAGAGGGGGGATTATATATTCTTTCATATTTTCAGAATGGTGTGGCAATATGAAAAGGTTTTGCTTGTTAATTTTCTTTTTGTTAATGAAAGAAATAAAACATACTTGAGCTATTCATTCTGTTGTTTCATACTCTTGCATTTGGAAAATTTGTGATCATAGTGATGTAGCTGACCATATATTGAATTTTTTCATCATTTTGATCTATGCGTTAATCATAATTTCATCTATGCTTTATTCAATTTTAAAGTTAGTAGTAAGAGTTTATATTATTTCAAGGAACCTGTGTTAAAAATTAAAGAAATATAACTGAAAGTTCCCTTTTAGGTCCTCAGTATAAGATAGCATAGAAGGTTTATTCCAAATGCTTAATCAACAAAGCAGCAGTGTTCGTGCGGTAGGACTGAGAAATAGAAGATGTCTCTCAGTCATGGTAAAACTCTCAGAATCTGAAACCTAAATATGATGTATCACCAAAGCTGTGATAACAAGAGCTCAGAAAGATAGCTGATTTGGAGTACAGATTGTATTAAAGTAACAACATAACTGGTTGCCAGTTTTAAACATATTTTTCCAGTTTTGCTTGTGTTCTACTTTTCTGTTAAAATACTGTTCAAAATATTGTTATAATAAAAATACATTAAGAAATCAGTAAAAGTATTCAAAGTTGTTCACTTGAATTGCACTCCAAAGGATAACTGTTATCTTGAAAATTCTTTATTTTATTTTTATTGAATTTTTCACATTTCTGAACCACCCATCTCCCTCAGAGAGATCAATTGATTTTCAAAACTAGCTTTTATCTAAATTCTAGCCTTTCAAAAAGGGGGAAACCAAATGTAGCAATTGCATTCACATGACATGCTAGGTATGCTTACTGTTAATCACAATGGGGAACTAACTTACCAACCTCTGACATGATCTTGGCTCTTTTTTTGCCAAAGCTAGGTCTGCTTTCGGTTGTTTTGGGGTTATTTTGTTATTTCTACTTTATGGAAGTGGGAAGCCAGAAATGGCCTGATCAAAATCAAAGCCTTATATCTGGGTTAAGTAAGGTTAATCCTATGTTAAGTCCTTTCATTTTCAAAATAACCCCTGTACTGGTGAAAGGGGAAAAACATGAAAATACTGCTGCAGAAGTACTTTGTTTTGAAGATAGTCCTCTATCTCACTTTCCTGATCAGCTGAGAGCCACTTAGCCAAATTCAAAATTGCCAAATTATGCACCTAAGTAATAATTGAAATAGTCACTATACCATGCTCCAGCTGGTATTCTATATCTCTGTGCTATGCTAGATGGATACCAGGTATTCTTTTGATTCTTGGTGACAAACATGGATTCTAAATGTAAGCAGAAATAAACCTCATGCCAATATTTGATTTTAGCTTGCTTCCAACAAAAATGATGCTGAATATTTCTGGATCCAACATTGTAGTATGAAAAACCAAATTATATGTATGCACTGCATAGCTGAGGTACTAGCAATATGGAGTGTCTGAGAAAATGGATAATTACATATTCAGAGTGCATTAAATATAGAAACAGTTTCTCTTGGTTTTAGTTTCCATTAGTTATGGCACAGCAAGGATCCAGATATTGGAAAATCTAATTAATGGCCATACTTGTCTTCCGGTTGCTGAAGTAATGCAAAAAGAACTCAAGGGTCCATCATGATGTACAGTGGCAAATGGCCATATTTGTTACCCATAGCAGACATGTTATCTCTCTCAGTTTCACTTCGATTCATTAAGCTATAGTAGTAGCAACTCAATTTACCCTATACAGTGCCACTAAACATGACTTGTAGAAGTAATAGTAAGCCATATTGTAAACCGCTAGGAACTGTATAATAGCAAGATGGGTGGCATAAATAAGCAGTACATTTAAATTCAAAAGGAGGACTGGACATCCTAATTTGGGGAAGGCAAAAACTTTAGCCTACTAGGATTAAATATATATGCAAATAAACTACTTTCCTAGTCCCATCACTTAGTGGACCAAAAGTATCCATTGCCAGATGACAATTTATGTTTCAGATGAGTAAATGAAGATAATAACTATTGTACTCCTGCAGAAGCAACTTCTAACTTTGAACTAAAGGGTAAGCCAAAAGGTTATCTCTAGTTTCTCATGACATCCCACTCTCAGTTTAACTCCTGGGAACTACAGTACCAGCCCGTTCGTCCGTTCGTCTGTCAATCGCTTGCAAGATAATGGGTATAAGTATAAGCATAATTATGAATACATGAAATGAATACATATAAGAAAAATAAAAAGAATCAATAGGACAGGGATGGTAGGCACGTTTGTGCGCTTATGCACGCCCCCTACAGACCTCTTAAGAAAGGGGTGAGGTCAATAGTAGACAGTCTATGGTTAAAGTTTTTGGGGTTTAGAAATCCAGACAGTATTTTATTTGCAAGGATAGTAACACTGTCAGACTCAGCTTTTAAAAATCCATGTAATGGTAGGAATATCATGTCTGAAGCATCTCTATGACAAGAAATTTTAATAACCCATGTTCACTTGGATCCTTTCTTTTGTTAACATTAGAAATCAACTCAGTACAAGCAGTCCTTGCTTACTGATATCAATTGGGCCTGGAATTTCCATCACCAAGCAATGTGATCATAAAGTGCAACATTATATGATCAGGCTGCTTAGCAATGACATTCCACTGTGCCCAATTACTGTCATTAACTGAGGATTTCATATATTTGGAACTTCTGACTTACTGCCGGCTTCTCCCTTGACTTTGCTTGTGGTAAGCCAGCAGGAAAGATCACAAATTATTATCACACAAATATGGTGTGCTGTGATGGATGAAATCTGTGCCAGTTATCAAGTGCCCAAGTCACAATCATGTGACTGTGGTGGTACTGCGATATCTGGAACTTCTAAGGACCAGTTGTAACTCCTATTCAGCAGTGTTGTAATTTTGAATGGCTACTGAATGAGTCTTGTTAAATGAGAACCATCTTTGTTCAAATGTTCTAAAGTGGGTCGCCAATCTTTTGGACATCAGGGACACCAAACTCATTATTTTAAATCCCGCATACCACTAATACGAATTTTGACTGACGGTGGCTTGCTGACGTTGGTGGGAAAGTCGGTTCCATATTCCAGAGCTGCAGTAGTTACAGGACTGGCCCTTTGGTCATCTGGGAGCAGCTGCTCCTCCACACGGGTGCACCGGCCTGACATGGACTGGAGGAGCTGCTCCGGGATGACCAAAGGGCCAGTCCTGTGACTACTGCAGTTCTGGAATATGGAACTGACTTTCCCACCAACGTCAGCAAGCCACCCCGGGACAGATTTCCCTTCCCTGCCATTGGTCTTACTTCCAGTTCCAGCTCATGTGGCTCTACTCAAGGTAAGGTTTGTGCTCGGCCAAAGGGTGGGGCCAGCGGGTGGGCAGGCCATGTGGGTAGCGTAGCCTTGTGTTCCTGTGCAGCCTGGATTAATTGCTTTGGGAGGACTGCTTTGGGGGGGGGGGGGACATTTCTCTGCAGACCACCAAAATTTTCTTGCGGACCACCAGTGGTCCCCGGCCCACTGGTTGGCGACCACTGTTCCAAAATACACTCTTTTCAATGGAGCTATCATAAAACAAGCAGCATTTAGTCAGGGACAATTCATGTTTATTTTCACTGACTTGCTCCTGGAGTTAAGTCAACATTGGTATTTGGAATGACATGAGGTCCTTTGCCATTTAAAAGAGGATTCCATTGGTTAAAACCTTTAGAGAGACCTAGATAAGATGAATTCAAATCAGATGGCACATATAAATACATGAAAATATTCAGTTGTATTCAGAGAAATTATGAACGTTTCTAAGTTACAATATATTAAAATTAAGCTTGTTTTGATGTTCTAAAACTGACATTCTGAAAAAAGAAAAGTCATAGTGATAAATCTAAACAGCATATTGTAAGTCTATTCATTTATAAAATCTGGAAAGACCCCCTTTTTAAACTGAGTTGCAAGGTCAATATAATTTAAAGCATGTTTACTTGAAAAATATATTCCACCTTTCAATAAAACTTCCAGAGGAGGTAGAAACTTATATACAATATAAAAAATACATATTAAAAACATTAGGAGAAATAGCTAAATGCCTGGCACTAAAAAGTTAACCGCTAGCAATGTTCACATCTTCAGGGAAGAAATTGTACAGGTAAGGTTCTGCTGTTGACAAGGTAATCTGTAATAAAGGGGTTACTTGGAGGAAAGCCTCTAAATATATTTCAGTACATAACCAGTTTGATTTAAATCATTCAGGTATCTCGGTCCCAAGCCAACTGGTGCGCCATCTATTTGCTTTCTCATATGTCTCAGTGGCTTAGATTTACTCTAATTTACTCTCTAGTCAGTGAATACAGACATGTAGGTTACATGATGTAACCTAAACCTTTATATATATATTAAAAATGCTCATGCTAAAGAAGTGTATTAATATGATTGGTTCTTTAGTTCAGCTTTAAAAGAAACACTATTTTTGTTCTTGTAGTATTTAAAAGATTCAGATGCTTGGGAGATTAATCTGAATGGTATAGACCAGTGTTGGCAAACCTATAAGACATGTTTCAAAGGTGACACCACAACATTTGGATGACACACCAGCATTCACTGACACCCAACAGCAATTATTCTTGAAAGCACATCCCATTATCATGTGATTTTCGAAGGTTGCATAGACTATGTGAGAATTTGGGTGTCCAGACTCTTAAATTGGTGTGTGAGATGTATGCTCTTGCACGGCTTCTGGAGTCTGTGAAAATCACATGAGAACAGGTTGTGCTTTTGCAGTGTTTTCAGAGGCCGTAGAATAGCATTCTCTGAAGCCACTTAAATGCCTTGTGCGAGCAAAGTTGCTTCAGGTGGGCTGCAGAGGTCTGTCAAAAAGAGAAAGAGCCTAAAGGTAAGTGGAATACAGCAGGTCTTAGAGATCACACACATGATTGGACTGCATTCTCTTTTTTTTCGGTGTGTGTGTGTGTATAGGACAAACATCCACAGAGTCAAGTTAGGCATTTTCTGATTTTTTTTTAAATGCCGAGCCCAAAAGATTTGCCATCGCTGCGATAAACCGCCCATCTTCCCTTAAGCTCTCAGAGCAGACACAGATGGTGTATGACTTCCATTCCCCATACTCTTCTTGAAGTATGGTATTTTCAGTTACACTGATCACCAGGAGGGTGTAACCAGTTGGAAGTCATGCTAAACTGCATACTTGAAGTATGACAATTTAACAATTGCCATTCTTTGCTCTGACAGCTTAAGGGAAGTTGGACTGTATATATACCATTCTGACAGTCTTTAAATACAACTTATTGCAACCACTGAGTATTAGAATCTGCGTAGTCTCTAAAGTTAGTGCACTGTATATAGTAGTCATCTAAAGCTCATTTTCCAAGAGAGGGTTCCAACCCCATAGAAAAACTACCTGTGTCTCAGGAGTTCCAATAAGGATGAAACTAATCATCTGATGCCTTCTGGTAGTCAATGTAATTGGAGGATACACCACACTTTTGGGATCCTTTGAGTCAGTTTTTGATTCCTGATGACTGACTGGGCAAGTCCCTGCAATTTTCTTGCCAAGATTTCATAAATGGTTTGCCATTGCCCATGTCCCAGGGCTGAGAGAAGGTGACTGGCTCAAGGTCACCCAGTTGGCTTTTTGCTTAAAAAATAGGATTCACGGTCTCCTGATTTTTAGTCTTAACCCCTACACCAAAACTTTCTGTCTGTGTGTCTCTCTCCTCTCTCTGAACATGTAACATGTTCCAATTTTATATGCATGTATGCATTATATTTTCAGGTAGCTTTAGTGATCAAAACACTAAAGTTGCATCAAATTTTGTGATCCATAGGTGGAAAGATGTTGTCTTTAACATATCACCTTATCAACATGTAGTGATGCAGGTTGTTAAAAAAGTTAAATATAAACACAATACAGCAACTTACGCAAATGTTTCTGTAAGAAGGCCAGTGAAGCTTGGTTGGTAATATCAATAGCTGTTTGGGGATCTATACTTCCTTTCAGTTCAAAATACTTCGCAACTGTGTTTCCGCTAAGGAATGTGAAGTCAGGAAAACTCTGATGTACTGATCCTCTGAAAACAGCAAAAATGCAAAAGGATAAGATTAACAAGTAACCAAACAAGTCTGCCTACAAGAGGGAATATTTACAAACGCTGCTGAAGCACATGGAACCTAATTCAATATTTTTGGTTCTGAAAATTTTTGTTTTCTTCTTTATATCTCCACATGTTTGTTCCAGACATGATATTTTTCCGATTAAAATCGGAATTCCGATTTTTTTGGGAATCGCCTGGGCGGTGCGAGCGGAGCCCGGGCGAGCGGGCGGGCGGGCGAGCGGCGGGCGGGGTGAGCGGCGAGCGGGCAGGCGGGGCGAGCGGCGGGTGGGGCGGGCGGGCGAGCGGCGTGCGCGGCGGGCGGTGCGTGCGGCGGGCGGGCGGGCGGGCGATTTCTTGGCGCGCAGTGGGGGGTCTCTTTTGGCCGGCCCCGATTTTTTTTTCAGAGGGGAATATCATGCCTGTTGTTCCAAGGGTTTTGGTGATGGTGGTAATGTTCTATGTCTTTATTCATTTTTTTCTCAGTGGTAATAAGAATAAGTTAGAATTGTTTTATTATCATCATAATAAAATACATTCAAAAACCTTTTCTTTGGAGATCAAAGGAAGGCAACTACAATTAAAACATGAGTTAGAACTCAGTCCCTGTTGTACAATTACTATTCATGTTTGATTATTGAAATTAGATCAAACAGATTATTCTAGTCACGTATATAGTAAAGATACAATAGTTAAGAGCTGTCCTACACAATCTCTGTATTTTGCTAAACTACCTACTGATCACTCAGTAATACTGTAAATGAACAGAGGGAGGGAGGGAGAGAAATATGTCCACCTTTAAAACAGTGCAAAAGGAAAATTTGATCTCATTTAGAAAGGATGCCTTTGTAGGTCCATGGATGTGATTTTATTCCAATGGAAGTGCTAAAGGAAAATACTAATTGGTGGTTATTAATCCCAACCTCCTACTCATATCACTGACCGAACAGCAAACATCCCAAAGGTCTGGGATTTAGTTATAATAATCCCCCTTTTTAGAAAAGGGAATAAAGAAGCCTCTGCCATAATAAATTGCCCTTAATCTGGTTTAAATAAGGAAGAACTGCAGAAAAGCAAGCAGGTTTTAGGAAAACATGCTCTATGGGTGATAAAGCATTATAGGTACAGCATGTTGCTGAAATGTCTTCATGTAGACCTATTAAGTTTGCATTTGACTCAGCCCCACAGAGTAATCTTTCAAGAAAGCCATCGGCAGGCTTAACCAATTGTGTATTGTATATTAACTGCTGTTTTTCATTTGGAATAGAACACGGAATGTTGGAACATTGGCAGAGGCTTCAGTTATGACATAGTGGCTTGCAGGCCCTAGTTATATTAGTTTATTTATTAAATTTATATGCTACCCATCTCACAATCGAGTGACTCTAGCTGCTTAGGGAGCAGTGTTGTCAGCCCTTCAAAGTAGGAAAAGAAACAGAACCAGCAAGGATTCCACGAAGTGACCTGATTTATTTTAAAAAAAATAAATTTAATGTTTTAAAACATTTCTATGCCACCCATCTCTCCTAAAAGGTGACTCTCACTCTTTGTTGTAGGGTAGGAAACCAGAATCTTGAAAATCTGTCCGAAATTCTTTGTTTTACACTTCCCTTTTCTCAAAATGATTTTTTTTTCCTGAAAGTTGTCCCATTATGGTTCAATAATTCCTTTCCTCTTTCCAAGACCAGCTCTACATTCTTTTCCAACAGCCAAAATTACCCAAATATGAAAATTGTGTAATTAATGGTGCAGTTAGATATGACCAATACGTTGCCTAGTATATGAGGGCTGTATAAAGCACTATAAAGCGGTATATAAATCTAAGTCCTGTTGCTATTTAACAGAGGATCCGGAGATTAACCTATACAGAATAATAGAGTTGGAAGGGATCTTGGAGGTCTTCTAGCCCAACCCCTGCTCAAGCAGGAGACATAGGTATTATAGCTATAGGAGCCCCCATACCATTACATACACACATATTTCTGATCAGTAAGAACACAGAATATTTAGACCTTGAAAGAGAAGTACTCTAACAATATTTTCAGGATGGAAAATTAATCCCAGGAAAAGAATCTCAGGCAGCCTGAGGAAAACGAATTACTGTTTTGAATTACTTGAATTACTTCACTGCTCAATCTTGGATGACAGGTTATGTAATCCAGGCTCCCTGTGGGATAACTAAAATTTAGAGAGACCAATAACAATGTTGTGGGATTATCAAATCTTGCTTTTGTCAATATCATACCTGGGATTTTGTCATATTTTAGCCTTATGAGATTTTTACCATTTAAGATTTAAAAATAATAATTTGGACACCACTTGCAGGTAATATGGGTGCTTATCTCAGCTATATCCGATTAGTTTTAAACTATATAAATTTAACACTCTATAATCCCATACCTCTAAACCCCATTCTAAAGAAACTAAGGCTACTGATATTCGCCACTCACATAATAGTTATCATTTTTCTTTCTCTGCCTTCCATGTTAAGTTTCTTCATCTCTAGGATATTCGAGGCCCATTGGTATTTTTCTGAGTTAATAAACAGCAATGGCTGGTGCACTTTGGGATATACTTCATCAGATAGGGGAAGCATCCAAGCATCAAGAGCAACTCCACATCTATTGAGAAAAACATGTTCTATAACATGTCAGTACCAGTTTGCACATCCTAATCTTGGACATCCTAAAAGTACACATAGATGCTATAAATCACACATAGATACATTTTATTGGGTTCCATTAGGAGAAATTTTCTGTAAGATATGTTCAATGTTAAGAGGCAGTGGGCTCTTGTAACAATAAATTGTTTAATAACGATTGAAAAGCAAAAGGAATTTGTCATGGAATACTCTAGGGCTATCCTGAGTTACAGACCTTTCCGTGAACACTGGGCTGTGGATTTCAAGATGAATCCTTGGAAAGGAGCGTACTATAAAGCTGACATCACTTTAGTGGAAGTGCTCAGAACTGGCCAATATAATAGTGTGTAATATTTTTTTTTTACTGTCATTGTATGTTTATATTTATCGTTCTATGAGGCAAGCTACCTTGAATCTATAGAAAGTAGCATACACATCTATTTACCAATCAGTCCTACACCTATGCATTTATACGCCTTTATTAAGGAAACATTCACACATTGGTAGAATGTTCCACTCTTCGGTACAAAAACAATTTATACCCATTACAATGGAGGATTTCCTACTTTTAATTCAGATTAAAGAGGGATTATCTCTCTTTAGTCTCAGATTAGTTTACTCTATTTAGTCTCAGATTATATGTAGAATATTATTTCCTACCAATAGTCAATCCAAGAGTAGATCAGTAGTCAAACCAACAAATAGTAATTAGAAAAGTGAATCTATAAGCAAATAAAAAGAACCATACAATTAGATGAGGGCCTCTAATTCGGAAGTCTTAAGAGAAATATAACAAAAACAATTCACTTGACTCTTGTTTGGCTAGCAAAGCCACAGTGTCACAAAAAATGATCAGAATTGAGCAATAATTATTCAATAATAATATTCAATACATACTCATACACTTTAAAATTTGCCAGAAATCATTGTGCATTGTTCACCTGTTCCATGAATTTATGTAACAATTATGGAGGGAGGGAGGGAGGGACACAGAGAGAGAGAGAGAGAGAGAGAATGCCTTCTAGTCAGTGTTGACCCCTGCAGTTTTCTTGTCAAGATTTCAAGGACAGTTTAAGATTGTCTGCTTTCTAGAGCTGAGTGAGAGAGGAACTGGCCCAAGGTCACTCATCTGGCTTCATGACTAAAGTGGAACTAGAATCCATAGACTCCTGGGTTCTAGCCTGGCACCTTAACCACTATACCAAACTGGATCTTTATGGAGATACCACTTCAGAAATGAAGCCTTTAAAATTATTTATATTTATCTGGTAAGAACAATATATGGTTTTATAAAATTCCTATGGCCATTAGATGTCAGCTGAAAGCCAGAGATTATTTTATTTTCTCTCTCTTTTAACTATTTAATGGCTGTATGAATCTTTGCAGTCCCAAAAAGGTATCCCTACCTGTATATCTATAGGCTTACTATCAAATAGATGTGCATACAGTATAAAAGGAAAATGGAATGGAGAAGAAGAACAAAGCAAGAAATTTCAGGTGCCAATTATTAAAGTTAAACAAGGTTTTAATGCAAGCTTTATCACATGCTCCTACTTTGGACATATTAATGGAAGATCTAGCTCTCTCATGAGAAGATTCTAATGCTGGGAAAGGTGGAAAGAAAGAGAAGAAGAGGACGGCCAGGATCAAGGTGGATAGTTACAGAAGTGATTACTACACGGCTGAAGAACCAGGTTAGGGACAGGTCGTAATGGAAAAAAATAAATCTGTATTTAAAACTGTCAATGACTTGATGGCATATAATCAAGCAATTAAGCAATCAATGTAATTCAGTTGACAGAATTCTTCTCTTGATATTATGCATAAACCCCAACTTCCTTAACCTTTACAAATTCAGATAGTCCTCAACTTAAGACCATAATTGGGACTGGAATTTCCACTGATGAGCAATATGATCATGAAGAGTGATTTATGTGACTGGATTGCTTAGCAATGGCAATCCCAACAGTCCCAGTTGCCATTATAACTCCAGATGTACAGGTCGCTAAGCGGAGAGAGTCTAAGGTAAGGGGCATGGGGCAGGAGGATAGTGGAGTGGACAGAGGTGGGTAGTGGAGATCCTAGAAGCCTTGCGCAGGTAGAGTTGGGGGGTGCGGCAGTGTAAAGATGCCTGTAATGAGCAAGGGGAATTGAAGCACCCCAACAGTTGTACAGGTAAGCTGCCAAGTGCCCAACTCTTGATCATGTGACTATTGGAGGAGGAGTCTGAAATGGTCATACCTTTGGGGATGGATTGTTGAAGTACCATTGTTTAGGGCCACCATAATTCAAAGAGTCTGAACAAATCGCCATAACTCAAGGACTATCTGTAAAACAAATGTTACTGCAAAGAAAAACAACAATTAAGGTTTTTGTTTACTAGTTCTTACTTGAATCGTGGATCTTTGCTAAGCGTTTCTATGACTGTGGCACCACCAAAAGAATGTCCCATTATTGCTATCTTCTGTAAGTAAATAGAATTCTGAAAAGAAAATGATATTGAATGATATTTCCTTTTGTTTTCAATCTGATGGTTCTATTTTAATTCATCCTATACTGAGGATCCTGATTCCTCTAAATCAAGAATTGATTTAATGCCCTCCGACTATTTTAGAAATCAATCATTACAGCTTTTCTTAAAATTAAACTGCTGCAGGTGATTAGCATGAAGGGAAGTCCATCACAATTTCATAACCATGTCCAGCACATCCTTTAACACAGGGGTCTCCAACCATGGCAACTTGATGACTTGTGGACTTCAACTCGCAGAATTCCTTAGCCAGCCTGCTGAGGAATTCTGGGAGTTGAAGTCCACCAGTCGTAAAATTGCCAAGATTGGAGACCCCTGCTTTAACATTAAATCTACAACGTGACACTATTTCTGGATAACATTCACAGGAATAAAAATATCACAAATAATCTTTGTCTTAAACAGTGCTCAGCTCTAATTAGAAATGGTGAATATTCATAACAGCCTTATTAAAGAGCTTCATAGGGTAAAACACATACAGATCAGTACCAGGGACATAACAGATCTGCTGCAAAGAATTAGATGAGCAGCTGTAAGATCTAGGACCTAGATCTATGTTCAGGTTTGTCTATGTTCAGATGATTCTGCTTCAGGGCTGCACTTGAACACAGAATTCATTGGGTGTCTCGGGAGATTCTCAGATAAATTAATATGTTTTAACATGTAAGAAATCAGATGACACAGGAAGATTGATGTCATGTGAGAAACCCCAGCTGTGGTGAAAGTAAAAACATACAAAAAAGCAGGCTAGTCAATGAAGTGTTAAAGCCAATGCTTTTCATCTAATCAGTCTCTCTCAAGGAAACTCCTGAATGATGCACTTTGCCTAGAAAGATACTGCACTATTTTAGAAGCAATCAGGGATTTTATATTGCTTAACTATAAAATAACAAGTCTGGGCACTATTCAGTTGCCTCAAAAGAAATATATGTTAAAAGGGCAATTATTATATTAATCTATTTGATTTTCTGGTACCATTTGAACCTTTAGAGAAACACAAAATCAGATTCATCCAATATCACAATGGGATAAAAATGAAAGTTTAACTGTTTTACAACAGCACTTCAGTAAACAAAGTGCCAGTCTGAAATACATAATACAACATACCAAATTGTGAATTTCCACTTAACTAGGGGAATCTTCTACTTCATTTACCTTTAATAATTTCCAGTTGAAAATTAAAGGCAAAATGTTCTTATCGGGCTTTCCATAATTAATTTCGAGCAAAAGGTCAAGAGCTCTAATGCATTCATCTGCCCTCTGCTGTACCTACATGAAGAAGAGACAAAAAACCACTTTCAGTGTATAATTTAGCAATCTGAAAAAAATGCCTGTGTATCTATGGCTTCTATCTATATCATAAAATGTGTGATTAGGATTTTTCTAAGCTAGGGGTTTACCTTTAAAGGGGGCACTAATTAGGCCATATGGTTTCATTTTGGAATGAAAAATTCCTTGGTCACCTTATGCTGAGAGAATGTGGAAAATATAACCATGTTCCTTCCCTTAGATTTTTCAATGCTTTTTTAATACCACCAACCTCCGGGGTGCATAAGATTTTGGGTTACATGGCTCTGCTCCTATGCTGACAGTCAATTCCAGAAGCATATGCTGGGGGAGATTTAGTTCAATCCTCTACTATTATGCTACATCATTCCTCAAGATTCATGCCATAGTAATTATCGAGGTCTGAGTCATCAGCCACTGGATTCTAAAAGATTCACAAGAAGAGTTCTCCACTCCTCTACTTGTTGCAGAATACCTGATGCCACCAGACTTGAAATTCTAGACCTAGAAAACCTAGAACCATGCCACCTTTGGTCCGATCTAAGTATAGTATATAAAATTATACATTGTAATGTACTGCCTGTCAATGAATACTTCAGCTTCAACCATAACAACACAAGAGCAAACAATAGATACAAACTCAAGGTTAATCGCACCAAACTTAATTGCAAGAAATTCAGTAACAGAGTGGTCAATGTCTGGAATACTCTACCTGACTCTGTGGTTTCTTCCCCAAACCCCAAAAACTTTAACCTTAGACTGTCTACTATTGACCTCACCCCTTTCCTAAGAGGGGTGTGCATAAGCGCACCAACGTGCCTACCATCCCTGTCCTATTGTTTCTCTTATTTTTTCTTTTATTTTTCTTATATGTATCCATTTCATATATTCATAACTATGTTTATACTTATACCTGTTATCTTATAATCGCTTGAATGAATGAATGAATGAATAAATAAATAATAAATAAATAAATAAATAAATTGGATGACATTATTATATCTACTTTAGCTATAGAGTGTATGACTAGGCACATTGATTTAAAATATAGGGGCTCCTGAGACTGAATCGATGATGCTTCTGTAATGCATTAGGATTTAGAAGATTTGCATGAATACCTGTTGCCGCCTCAGCAAATGTTCATTTTCATTTGGTTTTAATTTTCTATAGAATATCCACTCCTCTTGTAATGCTGGGGGTTTTCCTTTGTCTCCTATGGTGGGTTTTTCTTTATAGTAATATGTAGCTGAAGAGGACTCGTCTCTAATGGAAAAAAACAACAACATCTGTGCTTTGAGACAGCAACACTTTCCCCCCTCAAAGCTCATACAATGCCTTATGAATGTTTAAAATAAATGTTGTATTAATGTGTACATTAGAACTCTTTCCTAATTTAGTACCAGAATATAACATTGAAGAAAACTTGGTATGTAAATGGCAAAGATCACTAAGATTATATGTACAGATGGCGAAATAATGAGTTTACATCTAAAAAAAAAACCCCTTCCTTTTTACAACCCTGTAATTGCTTAATTTAGAGGAGAGTTGAGGCAACTGGATGGAGCTAACTGTTTACAGGCCGGATGCCCTTCCTGATGCCACTCTGAATTCACAGCAGATTTTTTTTTCTTTGCACTCTAGAGCAGGGGTGTCCAACCTTGGCAACTTTAAGACTTGTGGACTTCAACTCCCAGAATTCCTCAGCCAGCTTTGCTGAGGAATTCTGGGAGTTGAAGTCCACAAGTCTTAAAGTTGCCAAGGTTGGACACCCCTGCTCTAGAGAGAAACATCTGCCACTTCAACTCTCAAACTTCCAAACGGGAGGCAAGCGTCTTCACCATTAGACCACCATGCCACTCAAGTTTACATCTAAAACATTACCGTTTTAATTAATAGACTGATTTAGTAATTGATAAAAGGAGTTGAGAATTTCTGAACGTGTGAAAGACTTTTGATAGTGAATTTTGGGGGGAAATTTATAATCAATTCTTTATTTTAGGGTTATGATTTGGTAAATAAACACAATAATTCTAATTTTGGAGAGCATTCAGTTCTTTGCCTAGTGATGATACAGTATTTATCTCCACAGGAAAATCAACTGTGATCATAAATATTATAACTTGCCCATCATCCCTAAGCATTGTAAAAGCCTGTCTGTCTAATGGCTAAGGCAGCTAGAAAGAAAGAGACCTTGAGTTCTAGTTCCATCACCCAGCTGGATGACTTCAGGCCATTCAGTCTCTCTCAGTCCAAACTACCTCACAGGGTTGTTGTTAAGGAGAAAATGGGGGAAGAAGGAGTATTAGATATGCTTGCTATCTTGAGTTATTTATAAAAATAATAAAGGCAAAATATAAACAAATAAACAAACAAATAAAAATTAGTTAAGTGGCTCAGCATCAGCCCATAGGCAACTGAATCCCTACAGTTATTCCATAGTGGATCTCAGTGATTGGTTGAGTGAAATTCTTTGGTATTTTCAATTTATAGTAAGTACAAAGTCCTTTATTAGATTCTATGTACAAATTTCTACCTCAGTCAATTAAAAATTGAGAAATGAGCATACCTATGTTCCACAGAAGCAACAATAAACCCCCGAGATGCCATTTCAATGCAAATTGCAGAATACATTGTCCTAGTAAAATAAATACAAGTTTGGAAATTAAGTCAGTCTTTTAAATCATTTGCATGCTACATTTCCTTTGTTACCATTGACATAGGTCATTAAACAATCTCGATTCCTAGATTTTTAAAAAGGTTAAACATGTCCTCATCAACATATTTATAGGGTAAAATGTATAAATATAAAAAAATGAAAGAGAATGGATCTGGGAAATATACACATCCTATGTTGAAGAACATTCTGCTAGTTTTCCAGTTCCCTTTCCGCATTGTGGGAAATATTTCTTGGTTGTGCCCATAGTCACAAAACCCAAAAGAGACCAAGGTAGCTTTAAGGCTGTTTGTTTCCCTTCCCCAGATTCTATTTACATCTGTAAACAATTAGGGGCATGGAAAATATACTGCAAAACGTTTTAGCCGTCCTCCCTAACCATCTTTTTTTTTTTTTTTTTTTTTTTTTTATTTTTTTTTTTTTTTTTCATGCCATACATAGTGTCTCTTTACGCGCCCTCCCTCTTAGACATTCGTAGACAGTCTAAGATGATACTGAGGTAAAAAGGTTATAAGAAAGGAGGAGCCCCTTTTGGATAACTGCTAACTGGGAAAAGAGCACAGCTCAGGACAGGGAAAATGCAGCTATGAGAAGCTAGAGAAGCAGCTGGGTCAGCAGGTAATTAGAAAATGTGCAGGGCAGATAGAATGAACAGAGACAATAAGGTGGAGTGTGTTGAATGGTAAAGATTGGGGGAGGAGCTGGATGATGGGGAAAAAAAGCTGCCCAGAGTCAAATTGTAGGGGAGATAGATGACATAAAAGTTTAATAAATAAATAAAATAAAATATATAAGGCTGTTATGAAGAAAATGCAACATGGGAATTGTACAAATAGGCAGGCCTGAGAGAATTCCATTTTAACAATCAGAAAAACAAAGGCTAAATGAATTGCCCCTAGTTATAGGTGCATGAATGAACATGGGACAGCTCACACCTGGCCAAAAATTAGAAGCTCTAGTTTCATCTGGGTTCCTCCAGGTATGTCTGACCACAGCTAATGTAGTCAGCATGGCCCAAGGTGGCTCTTGGTATGGAACTATGTTAGTTTTTATTATAACCATCTTCATCATCAATTATCATCTTCCAAACTATAATATAGCAGTTATGAAATGGTTAAATAATAATGGAACTTATTTCCGGATATATTTTTGCCCATTTTGCCATAATTCTGACTGATGACATATATAGGGTGAAACCACGCCCAGGAAAAAAAAAATGAGGATATCATATTGGACTGTCTTGAATGAATGCAAACATTCATGGTAAACCAGACTTGCTTTTTCAGAGATATCAGATATGTAAAAAGGCAGTATTACCTAAATCCTCCAAGTCCATGGGAAAAAATAATGAGGGGATATTTTTCTCCAGTCTTGAATTCAGCATTCCACTTTGCAGGAGACGTAGCTTTGTCTGGAAAGAAGAAAACAAATCTTGTTACTTTTTCTGTTTTTTTAAATGGTTTCACTAAACTGAAGTTAAACTCATTTTTAAAAACTGTGCTGCATCCTTAAACTAGCTTTTAAAGAATAACACAAGAAACACTTAATGCAAAATATTAATTTTTTAAATCCTGAATGGTACTGTCCCTATATAAATATATTTTAGAAAGTTATTTTCAGAATTCTGGTAGTACAAATTGTTCTTATGCTGTGGGCTAACTAATCAGGAGATAACCATTTTAGTGTTCGCACAATGTTTGTAATCATTGAAATTGAACACAATAAAGCAAGGGTCTTCAAACTTGGCAAGTTTAAGACTTGTGGACTTCAACTCTCAGAATTCCTGAGCTAATATGACTGGAGGAGGAATTCTGGGATTTGAAGTCCACAAGTCTTAAAGCTTTCAAGTTTGCAGACCCCTGCAATAAAGCAATCTAAGCTCAACTTCCTCAGTGGGACATAATTGGAACTGAACAAAAAATATTGCCACTTTGCACCCAGAATTCATATGTAAGCTTCAGCAATTTGTCTTGATGATGATGATGATGATGATGATGATGATGATGATGATGATGATGATTATTATTATTATTATTATTATTATTATTATTATTATTATTATTATTATTATTATTATTACCTTTATTGTCAGAGTACAACATGTGTACAATGAGATTGGCTGAGCCTCCCTTCGTGCACCCCCCCCCAACACAACTCACAGTGAGGGCAGAAGTCCCTAACCCAGTCCCAAACTTATTACACTATGTGACCTTGTTGCACAACGCAAGTCTATCATACTATGTTGACAGGCCCAGAAATACTGAAAGTGATGAAACAGGCCCATTTTTCAGCCTCCAAAGGCTTCTCTCAAGCCTCTGGGAGGCCGAAAAAGGCCTCAAACGGGCCAAAAATCAGCTGGGAGGTGCGCGCATGCACAGTGCAGGTAAAGGGGCGGCAGAGAGGAACTACCCGCATGCACAGGAGGTGTGGGGGGGGGGGGCTACGTGCATTGCCTTCTGGGTGCTGGCACACGCATGCAATTTTCCGCACAGGAGCCCAAAAAGGTTAGCCACCACTGCCTTAAATTATTGTACTTTGGAATAGTTTTTGGAATTTGTTTCTATCTTTCAGTGTATATTTTTCTATCCAAATTAACTTTGGATGGGACTAGGACAGGGGTCGGCAACCTTAAACACTCAAACAGCCATTTGGACCCGTTTCCTACAGAAAAGAAAACACTGGGAGCCACAAAACCCTTTTGACATCTAAAATGAAGATAACACTGCAAATATCTTTTTTTTTATCTTTATGCTATGTATAAAAAAACTATAGTGTGTTGGACAGGGGGTCGAAAAGCTCAATAAATCACGTGCCAGTGGATGTCACACAGACAGTTGTGATGCATATTCTGAGTGACAGGGAGCTGCAGCAGAGGGATGAAAGAGCCACATGCAGCTCCAGCTGACTCCTGGACTAAGATAAAAGTGATTTACATTCCTTTCATAGTGTAGTCCTCGATTTATAGCAACAATTGAGCCCAAAAATGTCTGTTGCTAAGTGAGACAGTATTTAGGTGAATTTTCCCCATTTTACAACCTTTCTTGCCACAGCTGTTAAGTGAATCACTGCAGTTAAGTTAGTAACATGGTTGCCAAGTAAATCTGCCTTCCCCATTGACTTTGCTTGATAGTAGTTCGTATAAATATTGTCATAAATATGTGTCTGAATTTGTTCACGTGACCATGGGGATGCTGCAACTGTCATAAGTGTGAAAAATAGCCATAAGTCACTTTTTTCAGTGCCATTGTAACTTTGAACTGTTGTTAGTTGAGGACTACCTGTAATAAGTAACAAGCAGTAACAAACAAGTCTCATTATCTCAACGTATAAGAATCTATTTCTCTAATAGCATTAATCAGAATATTGCTGATATCTACATAATTACTTTTCTAAGAATCAGATTTAGAAAATGCACACACTTGAGAGCTGAAAACGTATCTGCAAAGAACATGCTCATAATGGGCTGGTGCTATAATTCATAACCCCTCTGAAACTTACCAAAAAATTGTGGTAGAATGAACTTTCCAACTATCCAAGAAATGTTAAGAAAACTAGAGAGTCCTTTATAATATTCTTTATTGGGAATCCATTTTGTTTTTTCATAATTCATATAATTTTGGGAAGGATAATACAGACGCAAAAAAGTCCCCTGGTATAAAATAATAAAATTAATTATTGAAAGCTGTTTCTAAATGTTAAGTTTTTTTTAAAAAAAGCATGAATTAATAAGAACTGTTCTTACCCTTAATCCAAAGTTATTTTAAACATTGCCAGTGACAAACATTTGCTTAAAAGTAGTGTTTCAAATTGAACTAGTTTAAAAAATATCCATGTTGGTCATAACCAAAGTAGAATCTGGATGGTATCATTATCTGCATCTGCTGAGTTATGGCATCAGCAAAGTCAAATGGTGAAACTTTGCACTTCATTGCAGTCTGCAATTCTATATCTACTCTATACACAGAAATTTCTTTTATCACAAAACAACTTGAAATCTCTTTTTATATCCCACTATTATAGTGTGTATATAAAATTGCCTTAAAATTGGCTTGAATAGAATGAACACCTTCCTTATTTCTCACAAAATGAATGAGAGTTTGTGAATGAATCCAAAACATGGATTTGTTATGGAGGTTTTCCATAAAAGCTTTTTAAATAAAAGCCAAGTTGTTTTTACAATTATAAAAAGAAAAGAGAATAGCAACAATAAGCCACCAAGGGGCGTCTCAGCAAGATGGGCGACATAGAAATTTAATAAATAAATAAAGCTAAGTATTCGTGTAACAAGTTAGACTTCTGAATGGGACAATAGTAGGATTGTATCATGAGTGGTTCAAAATACATAATGCATAACTGACGGGAAGAATGGAGAAAGTGATTGGCTCAGGTACCTTGATGACACTCGCTTTGTTTGGAAGTGACATTCTGCCAGTTATCTGACTGCAGTAACTAATAAAACTTCTACCCTGAAAACAATAATGTTAGATGGATAATAGGCTAAACTATTTTATATTTTGGATTGGTTTTGTTTTCATGCAAGCTATTTGGCATTCTTACTAATGTAAAATTGGCTGTATTAATAATAGCAGTTATATGTACCTGAATACCATAATCAGTCATGAGGTCTGTACTTCCCACGGAATAAGGGCCTTTCCCTTCAGGAATTTCCATGCCCATTTTCTTTAACTTTTGCACACAAATCTGAAAAACAAGGAAATGGATAAAAGTATGGGAAGTATACTAAGTTAAACAATGCAACAACAAAGTTAAATATTACAATGGGTTTGTCCAGATGAGAAACACACTGAAAATTCAACAGAGAAAAATGAGACTTAAAGTTAAACTTAGATTAATTATTAATTAATGCCAACTACTTTATACATTTCTTATCTCTTCCTATTATGATTACTGATATTACTGATATAATATTATTACTGATGCAGAAAACCTTTGTAAGGAACTATTATAATATGCATATAATTATTACTTCCTTCCCTTCCTTTGTGACTGTAGAAATTAGCTGGGGAAAGATGTTTAACAACATCCATTTATGAATTAACTGCTACTGAAAGAACTCAAAAGGGGACTGTCCAGTACAAATAACATTGTAGATTATGGTTTTTCATAAATGTTTCCCATAAAACAGACACAAACACACACACAAACACACACACACAAAATAAATGTACATTGTTTACACAGTGGTATTTCAAAAGCTAGTAGAAGCCCGAGATGTAGAATTAAATGAAGGGAGCACAATTCTATCACAGATTAATTCATAAAGTTGTGTGAAACACATAGTTATAGTTTAGCAATAATGACCAAATCTGGCTACATTTGTTTTTCAAAAGGTTCCATTATTGTTGTATTAATTTTTCAGCCATATTTTCACATACTTTGAGGTATTATTGATTTTAGGTATTTCAAGGATTGTTTAGAAAATGGGAAGTTTTAGCAAGCTGGATATGTTAGAAACCTGAAATCTATATGTATCTGTATAATAGAATAGAATAGAATAGAATAGAATAGAATAGAATAGAATAGAATAGAATAGAATAGAATAGAATAGAATAGAATAGAATTCTTTATTGGCCAAGTGTGATTGGACACACAAGGAATTTGTCTTGGTGTAAATACTCTCATAAAAGAAAACATACATTCGTCAAGAGTCAAGAATCATAAGGTACGACACTTAATGATAGTCATAGGGTACAATAAGCAATCGAATCATACTAGGAAACAGTCAATATAAATCATAAGTATACAAGCAACAGTTATAGTCATACAGTCACAAGTGGGAGGGGATGGATGATAAGGAGTGATGAGAAGATTAACAGTAATAGTACTGCAGACTTTGTAATAGTTGAACAGGGTTGAGGGAATTACTTGTTTAGCAGAGTGATGGCTTTTGGGAAAAAACTGTTCTTGTATCTAGTTCTGGTGTGCAGTGCTCTATAGCAGGGGTCCCCAACCGCCGGTCCGTGGACCGGTACCGGGCCGCGGAACAACCCTTACCGGGCCGCTGGTTGCTGGGCGCCGCCATCTTTTTGGTAAAAAGCGCTTCTGGTGAGCTTTTCCGGTAGAAAGCTCACCAGAAGCGCTGTTTCGTCATAAAAGATGGCGGCGCCAGCGCTCGTGAGCTTTTCCGGGTAGAAAGCCATTTCTACCCGAAAAAGCTCACCAGAAGCGCTGGCACCGCCATCTTTTTATGACGAAACAGCGCTTCCGTGACGCCACCGGAAGCGCCTTCATAAAAGATGGCGGCGCCCAGTTGACGCCGGTACCGGGCCGCGGCACCCAGCTGATGTCGGAACCGGGCCGCGGCGTCAAAAAGGTTGGGGATCCCTGCTCTATAGAGTTGTTTTGAGGGTAGCAGTTGAAAGTTTATGTCAAGGATGTGAGGGGTCTGTAAATATTTTCACAGCCCTCTTTTTGACTTGTGCAGTATACAGGTCCTCGATGGAAGGCAGGTTGGTAGTAATTGTTTTTTCTGCAGTCCTAATTACTCTCTGAAGTCTGTGTCTGTATTGTTGGGTTGCAGAACAACCAGACAGTTATAGAGGTGCAGATGATAGACTCAACAATTCCTCTGTAGTACTGTATCAGCAGCTCTTTGGGCGGTTTGAGATTTCTGAGTTGGCACAGAAAGAACATTCTTTGTTGTGCTTTTTTTGATGACGTTTTTGATGTTAGGTGTCCATTTTAGGTCATGTGATGTAGTAGAATCTAGAAATTTGAAGGTCTCTACTGTTAATCTATTTGCCATTAGTACAATTAATTAAGTCTTGTGCATATCTTGTTATTTAGTTGGGGAACTCACAACAGTGACTCACAATCTCACTATTATTTGGCTAGATTACTGCAATTTGTTCTGCCTAGATCTGCTCTGCCTTTGAAAATCATCCAGAACTCTCAACTAGTCTAAAATACAATGATCTAGCTATTAGCTGATACGTACTGGTACAAGCCTATGAAACCACAGTGATTTAGCCTTGCACTGTCTCCCTAAATGAAATCCAAAATGTGGGGTCCTTGGTGGTCTCTGAACTTGGTTGTTTTCTTGCAGAAGTTTTATTATCCAATTGGTAATATGATTAGTCGTAGCACTGATGATGTTGCTGATCATAAAATTAATAAAATGTCTGTTAAAAAAACCAACAACAACCAAGCACAGAAGTTCAACTCTGAGCTACAAATATTTTTTTCTTTTGGCAGTTCAAAATGCTGTTTTTTACCCTTAAAGCCCTTGATGGCTTGACTTCAGGAACAACTTTCCAAATCAGTTTTGGCTTCTTAATTAAACCTGTATGCTAGCCATCACACTAGAGATGACTCTATATATATTCCAGGAGAATTTGCTACCTACACTATTGCATTGAGGCTCACGGGCACTGGTTTTGCAGATTTGGAATATCTGCTAAATCTCTAAATATCCCTAAAATTTGATTGGAAGTGACCATAGAATGGGTCAAGCTAAAGTGAAAATAAACTGTCGAAAAGAGCATATGAAAATAATAAAAATGTCACAAAAATGAAAATTAGGAGTGATAAGCTGCTAGAGAAGAGCAGCAATTTTGAGATTAATTTATCAAACTATTTCACTCTATTTGCAAGATTTGGAAGAGATAAATATTACGGACCAAAATGAACAAATAGTCAAAAATGTTCTTGATGTACTATATCTATAGTACCACTGGAAAAACACTTCGTACAATCAAAAATCTCTAATAAAATTATTGATTTAATGAAAAAATAGACAATGAAGAATACTCTTAAGTTTTACTAATAAAATGGAATATGTTGAGTTTTACAAGACCATTAGAAAACATCCAAGAAGAAACATGTCCGTTTAACATGAAACTTGTGAAAAAGGCAATTGAAGAAAACAAAGGAATTAATCAAGCAAAATGCAAGCCTATATAAATACAACAAAAGAAGCTTTTTGCATTAAAACATGAAGAGGGCTCTGGGTATAAAACAAAACAGGAAATGTTAGAAGTAATTGGAAAATTCTATTCAGAGCTATATAAAGATCAAGATCACTCAAAAGTAATAACACCCATGAAAGAGGAAATGTCAGACATCTAGTACACAAAGTATCAAGTGCCATAAAATCAATGAGAAATGACAAATCTTCAGGAAATGACTGTTACGGTTGAAATGCAGAAAACAAGATACCAGCAAAACTATACTCAAGATACCTCAGAGAAGAAATAATACCCAATGCATGGAAAAATGCTGAAGTGATTCTTATGCACAAGAAAGTGGCCCAAGAAGATTTAAAGAACTATTACCCAATAAGCCTTTAAAGTCATCAACAAGATTTTCACCAAGATAATAGCAAAAAGAATATTGAGAACATTAAATGATGCCCAGCCAAAGGAACAGGCAGGGTTCAGAAATGGTTACAGTACAATGGATAATATCCAGGTTGTTCAGCAAGTCATTGAAAGGCACAATGAGTACATCATGCCTCTGTGCATGGTTTCTATTGACTAAAAAAAGGTGTTTGATTCAGTATTCCAGCAAGCAATAACCAATGCATTGCTTAATCAAAGCATAAACATTGTTTAAATAAACTTGCTACAATCAATATATGAAAAAGCAATGGTGACAATTTGCTTTAATTTATCCTATCACCTATCCTTTTCTCAGTCTGTCTTGAAGTAATATTTTGAAAACTCGACTGGGCAAAAGATAGAACAAAAATCAATGACACCTATTTAAGTAACTTAAGATTTGCAGATGATGTTGTTCTCTTCTCACAAGAAAGAGTTACAAAGATACATACAAGAGCTGCACAAAGCAGGAGAACCATTTGGCTTAAAATAAACCTGAAAAAGAGCCAGGTCATGTTTAATAAATTCCCCAAAGAATGAAAAAAAAATTGTATCTGGAGAAGAACAAGATGTAGTAGACCACTATAAATACCTTAGTCAACAGATCTCAATGGAAGGTGGTACAATAAAGGAAATTGAATAGTGTGTTAAATGTGGTTAGCAGGCGTTCGGCAATCTAAGTGTAATTTTCAAGAACAACCTCAGATTATACACTGCTCAAAAAAAATAAAGGGAACACAAAAATAAGACATCCTTCAATGAATGAAATATTCTTATTAAATACTTTGTTCATTACATAGTTGAATGTGCTGACAACAAAATCACACAAAAATTATCAATGGAAATCAAATTTAGCAACCCATGGAGGTCTGGATTTGGAGTTACACTCAAAATTAAAGTGGAAAAAAACACTACAGGCTGATCCAACTTTGATGTAATGTCCTTAAAACAAGTCAAAATGAGGCTCAGTAGTGTGTGTGGCCTCCACGTGCCTGTACGATCTCCCTACAATGCCTGGGCATGCTCCTGATGAGGTGGCGGATGGTCTCCTGAGGGATCTCATCCCACACCTGGACTAAAGCATCCCCCAACTCCTGGATAGTCTGTGGTGCAACGTGGCATTGGTGAATGGGGCGAGACATGATGTCCCAGATGTGCTCAATTGGATTCAGGTCTGGGGAACGGGCGGGCCAGTCGATAGCATCAATGCCTTCGTCTTCCAGGAACTGCTGACACACTCCAGCCACATGAGGTGTGGCATTGTCGTGCATTAGGAGGAACCCAGGGCCAACCGCACCAGCATATGGTCTCACATAGGTTCTGAGGATCTCATCTCGGTACCTAATGGCAGTTAGGCTACCTCTGGCAAGCACATGGAGGGTGTTAGTGTTTGGGGATTAACCCCTAGAAGAGTATTGCAGCAGTAGTCAAGCCAGGAAGGGCCCCAGAGTATACACACACTGAACACAAACACTGTTTGTAGTTTAAATAGTTTTTAATCCATTTAGAGCTTAAAGCATTGTCATTCAGTCCAATAGTCATTCACTATATTTCCATCCAGTAAGACTCACTATTACAGTCCAAGTTAAGAGTCCTTACAATATCTTTATCAGCCGATAAAGATATCTTCTCATCCTCCGGTGCCTCTCTCCAGAGGAACTAACGCTGGATATTCAGCAAGACGCTCAAACAGTAGAACAGTTGAATTCAGCAGTAAATCAGCAAACAGTAGCAGACAGGATCATCTCAGTAGTCACAGTACAATCAGTATTCACAGTTAGTCACAGTAAGACACAGTTAGTCGCAGTAAGCTTTCCAGCTTCTAATGCTTCCTTATATTGTAACTTCTAACCGCACCCTTAATCGGCTAATTGCCTGCAGCATTGTGCTTAAAGTGATAAGCACTTAAACCATGATATCTAAGTTTTATATATTTATTCACCCAAACCATATTTGGTATCAATGTTATACCTAACAGAGGGCTCTGTGGCCCTCTAAAGAAACGCCACCCCACACCATTACTGACCCACTGCCAAACCGGTCATGCTGGAGGATGTTGCAGGTAGCAGAACGTTCTCCACGGCGTCTCCAGACCCTGTCATGTCTGTCACATGTGCTCAGTGTGAACCTGCTTTCATCTGTGAAGAGCACAGGGCACCAGTGGCGAGTTTGCCAATCTTGGTGTTCTCTGGCAAATGCCAAACGTCCTGCATGGTGTTGGGCTGTAAGCACAACCCCCACCTGTGGACGTCAGGCCCTCATACCACCCTCATGGAGTCTGTTTCTGACCGTTTGAGCAGCCACATGCACATTTGTGGCCTGCTGGAGGTCATTTTGCAGGGCTCTGGCAGTGCTCCTCCTGTCCCTCCTTGCACAAAGGCGGAGGTAGCGGTCCTGATGCTGGGCTGTTGCCCTCCTACGGCCTCCTCCACGTCTCCTGATGTACTGGCCTGTCTCCTGGTAGTGCCTCCATGCTCTGGACACTACGCTGACAGACACAGCAAACCTTGCCACAGCTCGCATTGATGTGCCATCCTGGAGGAGCTGCACTACCCGAGCCACTTGTGTGGGTTGTAGACTCCGTCTCATGCTACCACTAGAGTGAAAGCACCACCAGCATTCAAAAGTGACCAAACCATCAGCCAGAAAGCATAGGAACTGAGAAGTGGCCTGTGGTCACCACCTGCAGAACCACTCCTTTATTGGGGATGTCTTGCTAACTGCCTATGCTTTCCACCTGTTGTCTATTCCATTTGCACAATAGCATGTGAAATTGATTGTCCATCAGTGTTGCTACCTAAGTGGACAGTTTGATTTCACAGAAGTGTGATTGACTTGGAGTTACATTGTGTTGTTTAAGTGTTCCCTTTATTTTTTTGAGCAGTGTATATAATCTATATACAGTATAATCACCTCTATGCCTGAAAAGTTTTCTTTTTTCTTTTAATAGAAAAAACCTTTATTAAACATTAAAAAAGAATATATACAAAAGACAATACAACTCATTAAAACGGAAAATACTATCAAAACATTATAAACATTACAAATTATTTTGACTGTGCTTACATCCTTATTATTGTTCCAATACATATTTCTATCCTTTTTAGACTATTCCTTCCTTATTTATTTGTTCACTTATTTCTGTCATTTATCCATTTGTACCAGTTTTCCCAAACTGTATAGTATTTTAAGTCTTCCTTTTCTTTTAATTTTAGAGTAAATTTATCCATTTCAGCACAGTCTTGCTGCAGTGACTATGTGCAAAATTAAATATTTTATCTCCTTTGTGTAGTTTCCTTTTGTTATTCCCAGTAGAAAGACTTCTGGTTTGAATTCTATTTGGAGGGTCGTAATTTCTTTTATCTATGTTCATATTTTTATCCAATATTTCTTAATTTTCGGGCAAAGCCACCAGACGTGGAAGAAGATGCCCTGTGTCTGCTTACATTTCCAGTAGACTGGGCTTAAATTGGGGTATATTTTAGCTAATCTCGAAGGGGCCAGATACCACAGATAACACATTTTGTACTGATTCTCTTTATTTATCACCGATTTTGTTATCTTGTAATTCCTTTTCCAAATTCTTTCCCAGTCCTCCAAATTGATATTATGTCCCACGTTTCTTGCCCATGCTATCATTGGGCCTTTCACTAATTCCTCTGCCAAATCGAACTCCAATAAACAATTATAAATCTTTGAAATTAATTACTCTTCTATAACCCCAAGGAGTTTATCTAATTGATTCTGTTCTAATTCAATTCCATACTCCTCCTGATCTTTTTCATATCTTGTTTTTAACTGGAAATATGGCCACCAATCTATATTCAAACCTTGGTCTCTAAGTTCTTGATTTGTTTTTAATACTTTCCCTGGGGATCTAAAACTTCATGATATCGAACTATTTTTCTGATTTCCAAGGTATTGGGGTATATCAATGCCTCCATGGAGGATACCCATCCTGGAATTTTTATGTAGTGTTTATTTTTAATTTCTCTCCATATTCGTATTAATGAGTCTCTCATTATATGTTTATGGAAGTAAGCTTGGGTCTTACTTCCTGGGTTCCACATGAAGGCATGCCAACCTGCATGTAAATTGTGCCCCTCTAAAGTTAAAGTTCTTTTATTTCTTAAATTGGCCCAATCTTTAATCCATGTTAAACCTGCTGCTTTGTAATATGTTTCCCAGGCAGGGAGTCCAAATCCAATTCTGCTCCTATTGTCCTGCAATGAACTTAGTTTAATCCTTGCTCTTTTACCTGCTCAAATGAATCTCGTATTCATTTTGTTTAAATCTGAAAAAAACTTTGTATCCAATATTACCGGGATTATTTGAAAGAGGTAATCTCAGTAAAATATTCATTTTAACGACCGCGATCCTTCCTAACAGAGATAGTTGTATCTTCTCCCACTTTTCTAGGTCTTTCTTTATTTGTTGTACTAAGTTTATGTAATTGTCCTCTTTTATTGTTGAGCATCTTGCTGTAAGCCAGATGCCTAACTACTTCACTTTCTTTGCAATTTGTAGTCCTATTTCTTCCACTAATTTTTTTTCTGGTTATCTGTTAAATTTTTTTGTTATCAATTTAGTTTTATCTTTATTAATTGTTAGACCAGCTACTTCCTCAAATTTCTCTATCTCCTGTATTAATTTTGGTCCCGATTCTATTGGTTCTTCCATAAAGAATACAAGGTCATCAGCAAATGCTTGAACCTTATATTCTTCCTTTTTAATTTTTAAGCCTTTTATTTCCTGACTTTATCTAATTCTTATCAACAAAATTTCTAGTGTCAGGATAGAGAGCAGAGATGAAAGTGGGCATGCCTGCCGTGCTCCTTTCCTTATTTCAAATACATTTGTAGACTCTCCGCTAATTATTATACGTGCTTTCTAAACCGAGTAAATCTACCCTATCATTTTTTTGAATTTAAATCCAAACTTCAATTTTTTTATCTCCTGACTCATAAATTGCCAGTTTACCCTATCAAAAGCTTTTGGGGCATCCAGAAAAAATAGCGCAGCTTGTTTTCCTGGATGGGCCTCATAGTACTCCAGTATATTGATTACTCTTATGTTGTTTTTTATTTGTCTTGTCGGTAAAAAGCTATTTTGATCAGAGTGTATTTTACTATTCAACATTTTTTTCATTCCTTCTGCCATGATATTCATGAAAATTTTGTAATCGGCGTTCAATAAAGAGATTGGCCTGTAATTTTTTATCTGTATGGTATCTGTGCCTTCCTTCAGTATTAGGGGAATATAGGCTTCTCTCCACAATTCTGGTAACCTTGCTTCCATTAATACCTCATTGCAAACTTCCAAAAGTATCGGATCAATTATTTCTCCTAAGCTTTTATAGATTTTCCCTGGCAATCCATCCATTCCAGGCGTTTTATTATTTTTTTGTTTCTGGATTGCCTCCCTTAATTCTTCTATTGTGATATCTCTATTTAACCTTACCCTTTCCTCTTCCATTAGTATTGACTTGGTCTCCCTTTTAAGTAGTGATTTTTTCCTCTGTAGTATCCTCTTGTTTATAGAGTTCTTTGAAGAAGTCTTGTGCAATCTCTTTTTTCTTTTCCATATTATATTGTATATTCCCCTCTTTATCCTGTAATTGTTGAATCATTCTTTTTTCTCTTTCTTTTCTTAATCTATAAGCAAGCCACCTGCCTGGCTTGTTGGCGTGCTCAAAGTAGTTTTGTTTAACAAATTTCAATGCCCTTAGATTCTTTTCCTGTTCCAATATATTCATGTTTGGCCAATACTCGATTACTTATAATTTGCTCATTCCCTGGTTTATTTTGTAGTTGGGTTTCCAGATCTTTAATCTCATCCTGTAATGCATTGTATTCTTTTTCTCTTTCTCTTTTCCTTTTTGCATTGTAAACTAACGTTAACCCTCTTATGTATGCTTTCGTTGTGTCCCACAAATTCTGTAAAGATGTGTGATATTTTGCATTGTCTTTAAAAAATAGTTCTAATTCTTTTGTTATTCGTCCAATATATTCCTTTTCTTTCAGAATTTGTGGGTCCAGCATCCATCTCCCTCTTTGCCTTTGTAGTCCCTTCCATATTAATGTTAGGGGGCTATGGTCTACCCATACATTTGGTGCAATTTCTATAGTTTCTATATCTTTCACTAATGTTTTGCTTGTCCAGGCCATGTCAATTCTTGACCAGGATTTATGGGGGCTAGAGTAAAAGGTAAACTTACTCTCTTCTAGGTTATGGATTCTCCAAATATCTATCAAATTTAGTTCTTCTGCCATGTCAAAAAAGGATTTAGAGAGGGTATTCTTTCTTTCTTTTTGGTCACTGCTATAATCCTTCTGTGTATCTACAATTGTGTTGAAATCACCTATCATACATAGGTACACCTATCATACAAAGATACACCTATCTTTGCCTGTCTCTATTATTTTCTCATGTACTTTCCTATCAAAAATCCCCTTGTCCACTATTAGGTGTATATATATAGCCACTATCAGTATACTTTTCTGTTCCAATGTTACTTCTATCATCAATAATCTCCCTTCTGCTTTTATTCCTTCTCTAATATACACTGCCACCCCTCTTTTTTTCCATTTGCCAAAGATGTGTAAAGTTATCCTAAATTTTTGCATTGTAAATATTTTTTATCCTCATTTTTAATGTGTACTTCTTGAAGGCACACAATGTCCATTCTTTGCTTTGCCAATTTTCTAAAAATTTGGTTCCGTTTAGCTGAAGAATTAAGTCTGTTTTATGTTTAAGGATAATAATTTCATCTTGCTTTCCAATCCCTTACTTTTATGCTACTCTTTGTTTTCTGTTGCTTTTTGTCTCTCTTTGGGCTCTTGTTCTCACTCCTCCTTCTTCTTGCAGTTCTCCTTCCTTCTTTTCTTCTTCTTCCTGGACTTTGTCTTTCTTCTCCTGTCACTGATCCTCTTGACTTATTTGCTCCAATTCCTCCCTGCTACTACCTGTTTCTTCTGAACCGATAAGTTGGTCATAGAGATCTTGCGCCTTGTCTAAATGTATTGACTTTAATCTTTTTACCTTGCCACAACACCAACATTCCTTCTGGTGTTATCCAACAGAATAGCATATGACTCTTATTAAGTAGGGCTGCTAAAAATGATAGTCTTTTCTTTGCTCTCAGACTCTCTTTGGGATTTGTTTTAAGGTAGTTATTTCCTTGTCTTTGTATACCATCGGCTCATCCCTAGTTATTTTATATATGAAGTTTCTCACTTTTTTCTGGACAAAGGGTATGTGGACTTCTTTTGGCAATCTATAGCATCTGGCATAATTCGTATAAACTCTGTAAACCTCATCCAGTTCATTAATTATTTCTTGTTTGTCACACTGGAGAGCCTCAGCTATTATTTCTATCATTACTATTGCCAGGTCTTCCTCCTTAAGCCTCCACAACATTTTGAAACCTCAGATAGAACGAGGCCCACTCCATTTCAAGTTGGATCAATGAGTCTTCTACTTCCTTATTATGTTCTCTCATTCTTTGGTCCGCCAGGTCTAATTTTTCCTCTGTTTGTTCTGGTCTTTTCTTAATTGTTTTTATTTGTTGGTCATTCTTCTTTATTGGGTCTTGTGTTGAGCCTACCTTTTCATCCAGTTTCTGAATATCACTCTTGACTTCTCTCTTTACTTCCTCCATTTCCATCATAAAGATGGTTTTTAGTCATATTCTCCATGGTTTTTAGTCATATTCTCTTGCAATTTCACCATGGTTTCATGGATTGCTAGTAGTGTAGCCTGCATCATTTGCATATTCAGTGTGGGATTTGATTTTTCTGATGCAAATATTCCATCTATTGATCTCTGATTTGCTGGGGATGCAATCACTGCAGTTGTTGGTGTGGTCTTCTTCCTGGTTTTCAGGGTGGTAGTAATAATGCTTGTCATTTCCTTTAGAATTCTATATTGCTCTTCTAATATCTTGTCTATTTTTTTCCCAAATCAACATCCAATATTCTCTTTACTTTCTTTTCTTTAGCTCTATTCTTTTATGCTATAATATGATATACTATGATATATACTGTGTTATATTTTCAGTACTAACCTTAGATGCTAACTAAACAGTACAATCTTCTAATTTAATATGCTCTGTGTAGGTCAATACCAATAGCAGTAACAACTATCTTATTAAAGGTACAATCACTTCAATACAATGTATTCATTAATTAATTGGTTGATTAATTAGTAATAGGGTTAGATACCAAAAAATAGCAATCAATAAGAATATAAATATAAATAAATATCAATAACTTTTAGTCAATATATGTCTATAAAAATATATTCTATATTATTAAATGACAATAAATAACTATCAATAAAAATATAAATATATAACTATCAATAAGTTTCAATCAATGTATATCTATATAAAATAAATGTAACTATATCTTTAAATAACAATAAATGACAATCAACAAGCCTATGAATATATAACTATCACTAAGTTTCAGTCAATGTATATCTATATAAGGGATAGATGTAAATATAAGTAAAGATCTAAGTATAAATATAGGTGTCAATATGAAAATTAGCTAAAGGAAAAGTTGATTTACATAGAAAAATTTCCATTAGGTTATATAGGTTATAAAGTTCAGAGGTAGGCAGTTCCTTAAATCTTACTGTAGGGCTAAAGAAATTGACAGTCAGCTGTTTATGTCTTTAAGATGGCAGTCTTATTAAACTTGCACTGTCATGCTCCTGCAACTTCCTTTCACCTTGGTTCTCTCTTCTTCTGCTGTTGGAGCACCAAATGCTAGGGGAAGAGATTTCAGGACCTTTGTTCCAGTCACACCGTCTTTCCGTCTAGCAGAGCATTTTCTGTTTCTTCTATTTTACTCGCCTCTTCCTCTCTGTGTCTTTGCCGTTGGTCTCTGGTCTCGTATTTCGCCCTCCTCCTGGTCTGCTCTCCTCCTTCGTTTTGCTGCCCGTTACCACTCGCAGCTGTCACCGTCATTTTGTTGCTCCCTTCGCACATCAATCCAAAACTCCAGACTCAAAAATTTATTCTGCTCCCACTTTTACTGCACCGCTCGCACTCTCCACTTCCTTCTTCTGTATTGTGGGACGTCAAGCCTCCAGTTCAGCCATGAAGGCTGGCCTCTTTGGCGCCGGGATTGAAGGTCTCTTCCTAGCACGGCAGGGGATCGCACTTTCCTGCGTCGCCTCCAAAGCTTCCCTTCTTTTTTCCCAGTCCCCCCAGAACCGGCCTTGCCTCAAAAGGCCACCGATCGCCCAAATTTTGGCAACTGGGAACAGCGCTGATTCCCCGTGTTGCTCCAACTCCACATCACCACCGGAAGTCTAAAAGTTTTCAATCAGTGTGTGCTACCTGTTCTAACATATGCCAGTGAAACATGGACACCAACTTCATAATTGATACAACTACGAGTGGCACAAAAAGCGATGGAAAGAAATATGTTCAGCATTACAAGACAAGATAGAAAGACCTGCCCATGAATTAGAGAAAAAATGAAAGTTTGCGATACCATCAAGAGAGTAAGAGAATTGAAATGGAAATGGGCTGGTCACATAGCAAGAAGAACTGATTGCAGGTGGACCAAGGCAGCCATAGAATGGATCCCACTTGATAAAAAGCGTTCATGAAAGAGACCTAAAACAAGATGGATTGACGACAAGTATTGTGGGCCCAACTGGCAAAGAGAAGCTCAAGTTATAAACATGCGGAAGAGGCCTTCATCCTGCAGTGGAGAGACAATGGCTAGAATGAAAAGGGGAGAAAAGATAGACAAAGCAAATATAATGTACCTGAAAAAAGGAAAGAGGGGAAAAAAGCAATAATAATAAAAGAATCGCTCCTGATAGCACAAATGGTGTTATTTATTTATGATAAAATTCTGGTGACTAACAGAAAAATTCATAGCTTAAAATCCTTGATAGATTGTTTAAATTTAAACTTTCAGATGGATTCCCTGACAATAAATGACTAAACATTAACCATAATGGACAGAAGATCTCATAATCCATTGGGGGAGAGGACAGCATAATCATATGAAGGTTGTTTCCTTAAGCTTCCCACACACACACACAAAATTCAAAGATGGCAACGGGCAAGTTCTTCTGCCAGACAGGAAAATAATTTTAATTGAGAAATATAATGCCAAACATGACAGATGGCATTCAGGTGGGTTATTAATCAGTCACTGATACAGTTGGTGTATTGTCTCATTTCTCACAGTGATCCTGTCAGTATTGAATTGCTACCCAGATTACTTAGCCATACTAGAGTGGTTCTAACTTTCAGATATACAAGAATTCCATCAATAATGCTGAAGGTAACTATTTAAGGAGATTTCATATTATACCCTTCCAAGTCTTGCATGATAACAGCTGTCCTGCTGACAGCTTAGAGAAATAAAATGTCCTTAGGAAGTTTTCTCAAGATGAAAGTGGACAGACCAGTCACGTTGCTAGGCAGCAGCAAAGACCAAATAATTCTCAGTCTTACCCAAAGCCAATCTCCATCATCCAAGAGTATCCTGATCAAGTTAGAGCTGAGATGCATTTCTCCTGATGGGGATGAGTATGCAAACTACTTAAATCATACGGAAATGCGCCATTGCAAGACAACTTGCCAAATAAAACCTTAAGTTCATTCTCTGTGTACTACTTTCCTAGATGGGGATCAGAGTGACTTGCTATGTTCAGAACCCTCATAGCTTAACAATAGCCTAACTTTTCTGACTGAGAAGAACATCAGTTCCATCCCAGCAATCTCTGGGCAACTATCTGCATTCATTCACCAAAGGTGAATGTTCCTGTCTCCTGGGTTTGGAGTCAAATCTCACACAAATGACTTAGTTCTATTCCCAAAATCATTTCATGCAATACCACATAGTTTGACTCTATCATTGACCAAAGTCGACAGCCAAATTCACAATGATGGCCCCTCAAGAATACATTCACCTTCCTATGAAAATTGCACTTGACTAAAGCACCTCTAATGCATTGGCCCCTTTAGTAAATGAAGGGGAACCATTTCTCTGACATATAAGCTCCAGGAACCTGCAGACATTCGTCTCCTGGAATAGTGCTAGGTGATGTGCCAGATGCAAACATTACAGCTTTATGAGCTTCATTATCAAATATTAAATTCTTTTATCTCTAGAATGTTGGGAGGCCAATGATCACTACATAAAGGATTACAACTTTTTTTCCTTTATGCCGTGCATTTCCAAATCAACCATGGTATGATCACTAACATTAGAAATGAACTCATCAATTGTTTCAGAAAACACAGAGAAGACCTCTTCAATAGGAAAAGGCAATACAAGAGGAAGATGCAACAAAAGAAGAAGCACTTTACAGATTTACAACTTTACAACTCTGTTGTTGGAAGAGACCTTGTAGGTCATCTAGTCCAACCACTCACCCAAGCAGTCCCTACACCATTTTTGACAGATGGTGGTCCAGTCTCTTCTTGAAAGCTTCCAGTGATGAAGCTCCCATAACTTCTGAAGGCAAACTGTTCCATTGGTTAATTGCTCTCACTGTCAGAAAATTTCTCCTTATTTCCAGGTTGAATCTCTCCTTGTTCAGCTTCCATCCATTATTCCATGTCTGGCCCCCTCTGCTCTGTGGCAGCCCCTCAAATATTGAAACACTGCTATAATGTCTCCCTTGGTCCTTTTATTCACTAGACTAGCCTTGCCCAGTTCCTGCAACCATTCATATGTTTTAGACTCCAGTCCCCTAATCATCTTGGTTGCTCTTCTTTGCACTAAAGAGTCTCAACATCTTTTTTATAGTTGGTGACCAAAACTGGATGCAGTACTCTAGGTGTGGTCTTACTAAGGCTTCATAGAGTGGTATTAGTACCTTACTTGATCTTGATTGTATTCCTCTGTTAATGCAACTTAGGATTGTATTGTATGGCTCATATTTAATTAGTTGTCCACTAAGACTCCAAGATCCCTCTCACCTACTCAAAGACAGCTAGCAGCTACTTATAGGCATGTCACATATAAAGAATACAACTATGTTTTGTCATCAAATTACTCCCACATTCTAACAGACTCAACTTTCTTGTTTTAATACTAACTACTGAATGGGAAGACCATTTCTAGACTTTACACAGATGATACACCCTTGATAAACACAGATCCCAATGGAACTGACCATTCAGACCCTCAGTACCTTCCCCTATTCCCTGGCACAGATGCTGATTTCACAGATTTAATAACAGTTGATGTTCTCACAGCTAAGTACTGCCTCATCGGTATCTAGGACAGATATCTAACCATAAAGTTTCAGGGCAGGCTAGATCTGGAGGATATACAATATTAACCAAGGAACAAGCTGGATTCATAAGTGGCTGTTCTATTTTCACTCTCATCATACTCTTGTCATGCTCTTATTCTGCAATATTTGACAGAGAAATATGTCTCAAAACCTTGTGAAAAACTATAGGCTCCCTTCATTGATTTCAAAGCAATCTTTAATTTCCAGGTGAAATCGTTGGCAGAAGGCTCCATTTACTCATTTATAAACTATATGCAGTGCTGGTCTACAATTTTTTTAACAACCGGTTCTCTGGCTGGGTAGGCATGGACAATTGCTCATGTGACTGGGTGGGTGATGTCACTCATCACATCCAGCCCCGCTTCCCAGTCACTCGCCTCAAAGGAACAGGTAGGATTCAGGGCTAATTCCATCACTGGCAGTCCCTTCCCCCGCCTGTTTTTTGGCCTGTTTTAGGTCTATTTTCAGGCCGATTTTGGCTGGAAAAACATCCAGAAAACATCCTGAAAAACAGGCCCTTTTTTCCAGCCAAAATTGGCCTGAAAATGCCCCCAAAATGGCCTGAAAAACAGGCAGGAATGGGGCCAGCCAGTGGTCCGATTTGCCAGTTCCCTGAACAATGCAGAATCGGAACAAGGGGTTCAGGCGAACCTGTCCGAACCTGCAGCAGCCCACCTCTGACTATATGACACTTCTACTTTAAAGGTCAAATGCAGTCCTTAAAGTCCATTATTCTAACAAAATCCTAACCAACAGTGCAGTCCAGTAAGGTTACATTCTGGCACCATTACTATTGAACTATTACAACAATTCTATAGTCATCAGGATGAATAACCTCTCACATCATCTCACAAAACTGCCAGACAAGCATATAACAAGTTTATATCCAGACAGTGAAGTATTCCTCTCCCAGACATACAGTGGCCTATAAAACTTTAGCTGAACAATCTGCCACAGCCCTCCAAATCACTTCCATACCAAAGGGGCCTTGTATTCAGCCCAGGTCTGGTCACAATTATTCTTTAGTATACATACAAGTTTTTCTCACTTGGAAAGGGTTCAGACTAAGTTTCCTAGGACCTTATCCCAAATACCCTATTGTGTTTCAAATGTGATCTTATATCATGAGACTGGCATTAGCAAGATAACGTAAATCCTGGATTTTCACATACTGGAACTAAACCGCTGTTTTCCCCAATGCCTAATCTCCTAAGGTTCTCTCCCTGCAAATCCTTTTCTTCCTATGACATGGCAATATATAACTATAGCTTCTTTAACCCCAGTGTGTGCTGGGGCAAGAACATAAGTAGAGGCTATCAAAGCAGAATTTCAGGGACACCAACATTCAAACAGATTTGATGTCCCTCCCCAAATAAAATTTTTTAAATAGCCCTCATGATTGCTACAGACCTGCTACAACACTTTAAAAAAATCACTGTTCTTTACAATGAGAGCCTGAAGTCTAGTAAGATTTAACACAATTCCATCAGCTGTTTTAGAAAAGCGATACAAGGGATACCATTAACATTCAGGTTCTGCCTATGTGGTGAAGGAGGCATAAAAGCCATCAAACTTGCCTTATAATAAATGTCTGTGGAGATTCTCAGTCATCCAGGTCATGGTATCCCAAAGGTACTTTTTAAAGAGGCAACTAGATTTTCTTGTTTTTCTTTGAAGATGTTTCACTTCTCATCCAAGAAGCTTCTTCAGCTTTGACTGGATGGGGAATGAAAAGGTTTATATTCCTTTCAGACAGCTAGTCATTTGCATTCTGGAAAATCCAGTTGCCTCTTGAAAAAGTACCTTTGGGACACCATGACCTGGATGACTGAGAATCTCCAGACATTTAATTATGCACTTTGGGTTGAATCCCTTTCAAATGATGTGGGAGTATGAACAGATTTCCAGAAAAATTGCAAATTACAGGAACCATTTGCACTTCAAGTCTGTAGAGATTCTCTGGTCATCCAGGTCATGGTTGTCCCAAAGGCGCTTTTTCAGGAACAACCATGACCTGGATGACTGAGAATCTCTACAGACTTTTAGCTATACATTTGGGATGAACACCCTTTGAATGGTGTGAGAGTAGGAATAGATTTCCAGAGAAAAAATTGCAGACTACAGGAACTAGGAGCACTACTGTGCCCCTGATGACACAGATAAACCTCCAAGTGCTTCAACTGCTCTCTAAAAGAATGCAAATGACAAGCTGTCTGGAAGAAATATAAATCCTTCTATTCCCCACTATCCTGTCAGAGCTGAAGAAGCTTCTTGGATGAGAAGCGAAACGTCTTCAGAAAAAAAAACAAGGAAATCCAGTTGCCTCCTGAAAAAACACCTTTGGGACATTTGTGCTTCAGTGTGAGATGCATTCCCAACAGCCTGAACCTGTGTTCAACTGTGAAGGGACACAGGGCAGAAAGTGTCCTGCATCCAACTTCTTAATAACAACAGTCCTTTCAGCAGTTCCAAAAAGGCACCACATCCATTTGCACTATTCAGATGACCCTGAGGACACAGATAAACCTCCAAGTGGCCTCTAAAAGGATGCAAATGACCAGCTGTCTGGAAGGAATATAAATCCTTCCATTCCCCACCATTCAGTCAGAGCTGAAGAAGTTTCTTGAATGAGAAGTGAAACGTCTTCAAAGAAAGCACAAGAAAGTCCAGGTACCTCTTGAAAAAGCACCTTTGGGTTGCCTTATTATACTGTGTATTTTATGCCAACACTTGCTATCAGCTATTAATCCCAACCTAAACTATGTATCATGGCCACCCTGATCAGTTCTATTTAAAAATCACTCTCAAATAATTCTAAGTATGGCCAAATTCTTTAATATGATATGCAAGATGTGCAGCAGCCTGACAGAGCTGTTACATTAACTAATTAATCAATATTCATAAAATACTAGTGTTTTATGTGCTGGTCATTGACTCCAATAAATATTCTATTCTCTTCATTTAAAAGGTAATTCTAAGAGCTTAAAAAGACTAATAATACAGAGATTGGAACTTCTCAAGTAAAGCCCAGAAATACTTAGGATTTGGAATGTCCATACTTACCTTGGTCAGAAAGGTATTTATTGTGAAATTGTCCTGTCATTTTACCGGCAGATGTCTTTTGATATATCCTTAACAAACGATAGAATTCTTTGGAGAAGGATAATGCTCTTTTTGTACAGTGTTAACATGCTTCCCTCACTATCTCGAATCTTACAGCAATGTGTTCTAAAATTTGATTTTTAATTGGTTAGCACTTCTACTAGATAGGCACTGAAACTGGGCAAAACTTGAACCTTAAACTGTCTACGGTGGACCTCACTCCATTCCTAAGAGGTCTGTAAAGGGATGTGCATAAGCGCACCAGCATGCCTACCGTCCCTGTCCTACTGTTCCCATTCATCCATTTATTCGTACTCATTTATTATGTATATACTTATACCTGTTTATACTTATATGTTGTGTTCATACTTATACTTGTTTTCTCATACATGCTTGACAAACTAAACGAAATAAATAAATAAAAATAAAATAAATAAATAGAAATCACTCACAACGTTTCCAGAGAAACTAAACAGAACAGGCTCAAGGATAGAAATAATGACGCTCCTCCAATACATTTTGGAAGCAAACCGCCCTAGAGGAAACGGCGTGAATTGCGGAGAAGGAGAAAAACGCGAGAATATAAGTCAATTGAAGCATCCCCGTTAGACAAGCGGAGAAAGATTAATTCCCCAAGAAGGCACCAACCTCCCCTTGCACTGCGGAGACAGAAGCGAACGCCGCTTCAATAGGATACCCTCCCCGAATCAGCTGCCGCCTCTTCCCTCAGAGCCTCCGCGTCGGACTTGCGCGCTGCCTGCTGCGAGATGCTGACGGGGAGCGCGAGCTCTTTTAAGAACGACGACCTCCGCAGTCCCGTCCCCCTCCTTGGCTTTCCCCCGGCCTTCCTTGTCCCCCCCGCCCTATTGCTGTTGCAACGCCCTCTCGTAGCACGCCGGGAAAGGCGGGAAAGGAGCGGGGGAGGGGAGGAAAGCTGAGCTCCTGCGTCGCCACTGGAGGAAGACGGCTTCTCCGGGCTGGACGTACCGCGGTTGAGGGAACTCTCCTGTTCCCGCTGGAGACGGGTTGCACCATTCTCCGGTAACCCAGCTCTCGCACCAAAGAGGGCCACCGCGCAATTAGGGCGCATCTGTTGTCGTTGCACAAATTCCTTAATCTCAGGACTCTGCTTGCTTCTCCCTATTGCATTGACTTTCCCTCTCTCCCCCCAGCCACATTTAAGCATTGCACCAGTTTAAAACAACGTGAAAAGAAAAGCAGGGAGGCATCTCCCAGTTATAGAAGCGGGTCTAAAAAAAAACCGTTTAAAATACCAAAATGTTTCTAATTTGGACAAGTGTAATTAACACACTCAGAAGATAGAAATTGCGGGGTGGGGGAGGAAGGAGCCAGTCCCCGCCCTGGTAGTTAGGCTGGTTTGACTAACAGCTTTGACCAGTTGGGTGAGCTCGTCTCTTTTACTGCAGGGAGCTGGGGAATCCGTAAAAATTAGGAGTATAGAGAAACAGGCCAGTCATGAAATCCCACTTCATCATTTCTTGTTATTTTCAGAAGGCTGCAATGAGGAAGAGCAGGCTGGGCGAGTGTTCAGAATTACACAGAATTGCACAAATATGCTTAGTTTCTGTCGAGCAAAACAAGAAGTTTAAATACAAATGTATGGCCTGCAGTCTTTTCTATCTGCTTGGAAGCCTAGAGATAAATTAATTTGAAAAACCAGAATGGGAAAAAAAATAGGAAGCATAATACCAATTGAGAGGCCAAATAGGGTGGATATGAACATTGCTCTCTGGTCCTACCCTAACAAGGTCCCTGACCTCACCTTTACAATAATAACTCATCAGTTTTATATACCTTAAAGCCATGTCAGACTGAAGATAGGATTGGGGGCAAGATGAGCTCAGCATTGCAAAGGGGAAAGTTTGGACCTTTTAAGCATTGTGAAGCCATTCTAAAGTCAGAAGGGGGCCAAAGATGTACTGGAGGAAATGGAATGGATGTCTCCACCATTCACAATGATGGGTAAAGGAGAATCAGGAGCTGGTCCTTTCCATGAGTAACATTCTCAACCAGATAGTCATAGAGGGTGTTTTTTGTTTGTTTGTTTGTTTGTTCTGTTTAAAATAATACTTCTTTTACATCGGTTCCAGGATTTTAAATATTACCAGCAGAAAAACTAAAACCAGATGTAAGAAGAAAAATCTGTCTGGTTCAGTTCCAAGCAGGGAGAAAGGTGCTGAAAATAAAATGTAGGCTGGTTGGGAAGAAAGATTCTGTTTATTGTTGAGCAGAACCAGCATGTGGTTCTGGGACAGCTAAGAAATTAGCTTGATGAGCCACAGTGGCACAGTGGTTAGAGTGCAGTACTGCAGGCTGCTGCTTTCTGCTGACTGCTGGCTGACTGCAATTTGGCAGTTCAAATCTCATCAGGCTCAAGGTTGACTCAGCCTTCTATCCTTCCAAGGTTGGTAAAATGAGGACCCAGATTGTTAGGTGCAATATGTTGACTCTGTAAACCAGGGGTCCCCAACCACCGGTCCGCGGACCGGCACCGTCCGCGAACAAGTCTTACCGGGCCGCTGGTTGCTGGCGCCGCCATCTTTTTGATAAAAAGTGCTTCCGGTGAGCTTTCCGGGTAGAAAGCTCACCGGAAGCACTTTTTCATCAAAAAGATGGCGGCGCCAGCGCTCCGTGAGCTTTTCCGGGAGAAAGCTTACCGGAAGCACTTTTTCATCAAAAAAGATGGCGGCGCAGCGCTTCGGTGAGCTTTTCCGGGTAGAAAGCCATTTCTACCCAAAAGCTCACCGGAAGCTGCTACCATCTTTTTGATGAAAAGTGCTTCCGTGATGTCACCGGAAGCACTTTTCATCAAAAGATGGCGGCGCCCAGTTGATGCCGTACCGGCCGGCATAAAAAAGGTTGGGGATCACTGCTGTAAACCACTTAGAGAGGGCTGTAAATCACTGTAAAGCAGTATATAAGTCCAAGTGCTATTGCTATTGATGAGTGCAAGGATTTTTATATAGTTTCTGAAATGCTGCTGGGGGTTGTGCAATGTAGTGAGCCTTGTGTCTTTTGATATTCTAGTGGTGGTGGATTAATCCTATTATGTCCTAAAAGATCATGCCCTGTCCTTAGAATTTGAGTGGGGGGGGGTGTAAATTTTAATCCCATCGCTGGAGATGGCGGTGTTTTATTTGTGAATAGGATGGCCTGGATTTCTTAATGGGCACAAAATATCTATCTCTTAAGGATTTCAGGCAATTTAAATTGGGGTTGCTTTCTGCCTCTAAGAGCATTTTTCTTCATTTGGGAAAATACAATATTCTGCCTCTTTTAATATTCCCTAAAATATTTCATTCTTCTGGAATGGGGGGGGGCTTTCAACAGAGAGAAAACTGAAAAATCTGGACAATATTTAAAATGCCTAGGTCATATTGTTTATTACCAAGGCTTTGTGTCTAGATAAAAGTGTGGCTAGTTATAAAGTACCGTATTTATCGGGCGTATAACACGCACTTTTTCCCCCTGAAAATAGGGGGCAAATGATGTATGCGTGTTATGCCCGATATAATGTTAAGAAGCCTTCGGTGAATGCTGCTGGGATCGGGGATCAAGGACACAAATGAAAGAAGGGGAGGGAGGAAGCAACCAAGCCTGTCCTTCTCTCTGGGTCAGCTCTCTCAGTTGCTCTCTCGCTCCTCCACCAGCACAGGAAGAAACTGCTTCAAAGAAGCGGGGGGCTTTCCTGTCGCCTCTCCCCACCCCCACCCCGTCCGCCCGCCCGCCCGCCCGCAGTGCTCCGTTCTGCCTGCCTGCCTGCCTTCGTTAATGGTTGAATCGGAACAGCTTCGGCTGAGTAAAAGAGGCGAATAGTTATTATTCTCAGCGAAGCTGCTCCCAAACAACCAGAAACTAAGGCAGGCAGGCAGAATTTTTTTAAATTTTTTTCCTGAAATTTCCCCCTTAAAATGAAGATGCGTGTTATACGCCTGTGCGTGTTATACGCCGATAAATACGGTATATGCTAACATTATCTCCTTACAAATTGTGTTTATCAAGAGGGAGACATCCAACCATGATTTTGCTTCTACTTTTTGGCAACTCTACCCCATTGAGGAAACTTCTGTGAAATGAGCTTGCTTTAAGCATTTAAGTCTATAGATATTTATTCTTTCTATCTCAAATTGCTACTGTCAGATCAATTTGATCCTACTTTGAAGATTGCTGCCAAATATTTTTTCATAGTTTGCACAATACATATTAATATGTCTTATACATATTAAAATGTCTCCTAGACATTTTCTGTTTGAAAATATTTCAAATGCAGTTGCACATTTAGTCACTACTTTATATCAATACTTTGTCAACTGATTCTCATTTTTCTATTTTCATTAGCTGTCAGAGTAATTTTAAAAATATAGTCATTATTATTAGATTCTGTCATCTTTAGCAAATCAAGCAAATTACATACATCTTTTTAATAAAAAGAGCTATCACCTTAATGTCAGACTCATTTTTTAAAAAAAAAATTTTTTAATGGTTTTTAAAACAAACATAAACAAACAAAACATGAAAACATCAAGTCATCTTCCATATATGTACGTACAGTGTGCCGGTTGGTTTACAAATTGTTTTGTGCTTCCATTTCATAGTCTTCAATTATAATTACATTGTATATAATCTCATATTTTCAATCAAATATTAAATACATTAATATCATTATTAATCAATCATTTGACTATACTTGATACCTTTGATAATGTGAATTGGCGATTCATGTTATTACTGCTGGAACAGATGGGCTTTGCTAGAAAATTTATTCAAGCAATAGAAGCTATATATCATAAGCAAACGGCAAAGGTAATGATAGAGGGAGAACTGACAGACTCTTATCGATATAAGAAAAGGAACAAGACAAGGGTGCCCACTATCACCTCTGTTGTTTGTGTTAACTTTGGAAGTGCTAAATAGAAATATTAGAGATGAAAAGAATATAAAAGGGATGAAAATTAAAAAGGAAGAATTTATGTTGCAAGCATAGATCTGGTTTTCATCTTAGAAGACCCACTAGAAACAGCATCAAAATTGATAGAAAAGATAGAGACATATGGAAAGGTGGATGGTTTGAAAATAAATAAAGATAAGACAAAGATCTTGACAAAGAATATGCTATCAAAACAAAAGGAAGAACTGGCAGACCTATTGAAAATTCAGGTCACGAATAAGATCAAGTACTTGGGGACATACTTGACAGCAAGATGTAGTACACTAAAAGAGAATAACTATATTAAACTTAAGCAGCAGATAGCTCTAGATTTGGCGAAATGGGAAAATTTACAACTGTCATTAATAGGGAGAATATCAACAATCAAGATGAATATATTACCCAGAATTTTATATTTGTTTCAAACAATTTCAATTAGGCTTGGAAAAGACTACTTTGAAGATTTAAATAAAATTGTGTTGAAATATATATGGCAAGGTAAGAAAGCGAGAATAAAGTTAAAACTTTTGCAAGATGCTAGAATAAGAGGAGGATTTGGTTTGCCTAATTGGGAGTTGTATTACCAAGCTACAAATTTGATGTGGGTTAAGGAATGGATAACATTAAGAAATACTAGATTGTTGACATTAGAAGGACAAGATCTGTTGTTGGGGTGGCATGCTTTTCTATGGTATAAAGGAACTAAAACACAGGGGTATTTTAGAAGACATTATATATGGGAGTCTCTGTGGTTAAACTGGGAGAAGATTAAAAGACAATGTTATTTGAAAATTCCAGTCTGGCTATCAACTATTGAAGCATTTTCTTATCCTATAATATACAAAAAGGAACAAACAGTTAGATATGGTGAAATATTGAATGAAAAAGGTGAACTTAAATCTATACAAAAACTAGAGGAACAAGGTATAAAGATGAATTGGTTTTCATATGCGCAAATACATTCAAGGTATGATAAAGATTCTAAAACAGAAGGTTTCCATGATAAACTGACTGACAGATAAGATTTTGACAGGTACTGATTAAAAGGTGATTAAAAAATTGTATGGATATTTATTAGAAATTAGAAGAACAAGTTAAAGAAACTATGATTGCTTGGGGGAAGAATTTTGAATATGGGATTGATTTAGAGAAATGGCAATAATTGTGGTCTCAAAATTATAAAATGGCAATGTCAACAGCATATAAAGAAAATTTGTATAAGATGTTTTACAGGTGGCATTTTTCCTCAACAAGAATAGCAAGAATGTTCAAGAATAAATCCGAAAAATGTTGGAAATGTCATCAGACACCTGGCTCATATTACCATATGTGGTGGACTTGTGCGGATGCTAAAAAATACTGGACTAAAATCCACACGTGGTTGGAAAAAATGACAAAAAAACATATAGATTTGAAACCAGAGATATTTTTATTGGGAATTTTACCTGAAATATATAGTAAAGAATTGAAATATCTGATTGTAAATGTATTAACAGCGGCTAGGATTGTATTTGCCAAAAACTGGAAAAACGAGAAAATATCATCACAGGAGGAAATCATTAAGAAAATATTGGAATGTGCAGAAATGAGTAGAATGACATTTGAAATTAGAGAACAAGATGATAAACAATTTTATAAAATTTGGGATCTTTTCTATCAATGGTTAGACAATAAAATATAGTAATAAAATATGTAGACTTTTAGAAAATATATAAAGATGTATTCTTTTCTTATTATATCTACAAAATGATTCTAGGATAGATCTGGGATGATAATATGAATTGTCATAAAACAAATTAAGTAAAATATGATCATTTTGTAAAACAATGTCAGACTCATTTTTGTTAGTGCATATTGTTCATCTCTGTAAATTTGTGCAAGGTACCTTCAAAAGAAAGCCTTTGTAATCAGTGGTGAGAATCAATTTTTTTTTACTACCAGTTCTATGGTTGTGGGTTGGTGGGTGTGGCAGAGAAAGGATACTGTAAAATCTCCAGTCAGAGGTGGTATTTGCCGGTTCTCCGAACTACTCAAAATTTCTGCTACCAATTCTCCAGAACTGGTCAGAACCTGCTGAATACCACCTCTGCTTTGTAACAATTGCATTTAATTTTAGAATTTTCTAGGTATTGTGTAATGATAACCATATCTGGCCTAGATGGCTATTAGGTGGCAGCAAAAATAGAATTCTACTATTGTATAGTTTTGCTGCCATCTACTGGTCATCTGAACTTCTGCTGCTCAGCTATGGTGGCTCTATTCTAGGAGTTGATGTAGTTCACGGGTGTCAAACTCACCATGTCATGTTGCTGACACATGATGTATCCTGACATTTTTCCCTTTGTGGAGCTGGGGAGAGTGTGGCCTACATGTGATGCATCTGGCCCACAGCCGCCAGTTTGACACCCCTGATTATTTCTAGTTGAAAACAAATGCCACAAGAAATGACATCTTTGCTGCCATCTAGTGGGAGCAAGTAGAAAAATTAATACGGGACCTCCTTGGAAGAGTAATATACTATACAAAAAGCTGTTGCCAGAAGTCAAGTGTGATTCAGTGGCACCTAACCTACTAATATTTTTCTAGTCAGATTTTAAATTCAGAAAGCTGCTTAAATCTCCAAGAAAACTAAGATGTCTAGCAAAGTTTTCATATAAATAAAACAAGATATGAAAATTAGGAGAGCTGTGGCACCATTTACTTAAAACTAAGTTGTAAAAGGGACTTTGTTCTTCATGGCAAAGTTCACAAGTATTGGTGAAGATTTTTAATATTGCATTTTGTTGAACAAAAAATAGTGGTCTACAAAAAAAAAAAAATTAATTTTAAAGGGTTAAAATAAAAATTTAATAACACCCTTTCCTATAAATTAAAAAAAAAAAAAATATAAAATATAAAAAAAATTTGTTTTTTTTTTTTTTTTTTTTTTCATTTTACTTTAAAAAAAAAATTTTTTTAGTTTCAAACTAATTTTTGTAATTGAAAAAACCAGCAGGCAAAAGATCTATTTATTTGGGTCAACTGGTCTTGTATATGATACCAGTGCCTATTCTGCTTGAAGACAGAGCAATCCAACTCTGCAAGTGAACAAGTTACTAGGGGATTTTAAAGACCCCATAACTCAGGGATGTGACAGATACAGCTGCAGCTCCACATGGGTTCGCTTCGTTTGCTTGGGAGACGTTTGATGCTGGTACAGGAGCGTTGGTGGGGGCGGGAGTGCTGGCAACGCCCTGTTGATAGGGGTTACAGTTTGCTCCCGTGTGATCTTGGCATGTTGCAGGAGAGTCAATGGAGATTACTTGTAAGATAAATGTTTCAGGGTTTTGAGCAGGAGTTTTCCCACTTCCTTGACATTGTTCATTTTGCACCAATTGCGCTGCCACTTGTACGGTTGTGTCAGTCAATTTTTTTTTCTGCTGCTCAGTTGCACGTCTCATAACTTCTTCTATAGAGAGAGAAAGTAACATCTTGAAATAATTAGCATTTGAGAGCCAGCAATATTTGTAAAAGTGCATAGAATGTGTTGTGATTGTCACTGCAGATGCTATTTTGATTTTTAAAAATTATGATTCCCGAGTGCTATGAAAATGATACATAGCTGGTCACATGACATAGTTTCATATTCTTTCACATTTTTTCTCAAGTTTATGTGTACTAATCAGAGCTTCTCTATGAAGTAACAAGTTTCTAATTATATGCATCTTTCTAATATATATTCTCCCTGTAGAAAATGTAGTATTTTATGAATAAGTCATAGAATTTTTAGAAGATGGCAGCACCTTTTTGACACTGCTTCATCTTGGAAATAAAAAGCATTGCTTCTAGTTGCTACTGGATTTTCTAGGAATGTGATATGCTAGGCCTGAAGGTTGCAAAAATAAATAAATCTGGATGTAAACATGGCAAGTCACTTCCATGGCATTGACAAGAAAAAAGTATATATATAAGATGATCCACATGTCCTGCTCTCCTGGCAGAAGGATGGTCCTCCGATGGTTTCTCAAGGGGCACACCGTTTTGGTCACCACACTATAAAAAAGATGTTGAGACTCTAGAAAGTGCAGAGAAAAACAACCAAGATGATTAGGGGACTGGAGGCTAAAACATACAATGAACTTTGCAGGAACTAGACATGGCTAGTCTAGTGAAGAGAAGGACCAGGGGAGACATGATAGCAGTCTTCCAATATTTGAGGGGCTGCCACAGAGAGGAGGGGGTCAAGCTATTTTCCAAAGCACCTGAAGGCCCAACAAGGAATAATGGATGGAAACTGAACAAGGAGTGATTCAACCTGGAAATAAGGATAAATTTTCTGACAGTGAGAACAATCAACCAATGGAGCAACTTGCCCTCGGAAGTTGTAGGAGCTTCACCACTAGAAGCTTTCAAGAAGAGACTGGATTGCCATTTGTCAGAAATGGTGTAGGGTCTCCTGGTTGGACTAGATGACCTATAAGATCCCTTCTAACTCTTTTAATCTGATATTGTCTTCAACTCACCTCCAGCTCACCATGAAGGCAATTTCCACCCGTATTTTCTTGTTCTACATCGAAAGTAGTTCTTTGTGATGTATGCCAACTTCAGTTTTTAATCCTAGGCAATTGCCTCAGCTCCAGTTGGCTCCTGGGTGTTTTGACTGGAGGGCTCCCCTTTTTACCTGTTTCACACTAAGCGACTGGGTTTTTGGCCCCCTTCTGAAAGACCCTCTTCCTCCTCCTTTTTTCACGATGGACCAATGAAAGGCTAGGTTTTCTTTTTGTTTTATGAAATAGAGTACATGTTTTAAACAGAAGAAACTGCCAAAATTTTTACCAGTTTTTTGTAAATAGAGAAATCTGCCAATTAGACGCAGAGACTATGATAACTGCCTTCTGGACAGAGGCCCTGACTAGATTGCCAAGTAAAAAACAAATTGGATCTGGGCAGCAATTTTTTTAAACTTGTCTTTATTTCCAGCTGGCTACAGCAAGGACACAAACAGTTTAAAACTGCCATGCAAAATAGGCTATCCCCCAAAACTGGTCTTAACTGGGGGAGATATCCACCTTTTTAATGCAATAAGAATAGCACCTTAGTATTCTGAAATATTACCTAGTGTCTGTACTCAGTCTAGGAACTCTAAAGTGATGTATCAGTAGAAATGCTTCCTTTTTCATGATTGCTCATTGGTTCTGGTTCTAGTTGTTTGCATTTTCACATTTGCCCATTTCAAAGGCAAAAGTAACAAAACTGATGCCTTACAGTAACTTTTTCAGTGCTTTACCATTTGGAAATCAAATTCTAAAATAATTAGTTGCATGGTTTTCTCACTATTTCTCATTTTGTTACAATTGAAATTGGATTGTCCTAGTTAAGATTTTGTAAAGTTCATACACAATGTGTATATTTATTGTGATATTTCCTGATTTCTGGTTTCTGTATGTAATTTTTCCTGGCTAATAGATTTCACAAACGATTATCCCAATTTCCCCAGGTATTATCCACAAAGCAGCAGATTACCATTCCACAGTGAAAAAATTTCCAGGTCACTTTTGGTTAAATTTGTCCTTAAAAATCCAAGGTTAGGTAATTGCTGGAAATCCATTGGAGTAATGTCATCAGGTGGTTTAGTAGTTTTGGGAGGCTCTGGATCATTTGGTACAAATTCCTCAATGACGACATCATCACTTTCATCAGGATGCAGAGGTTTTGTTTTGGGAATCATGTTTCTCATCTCTTGTATGCTTTCATCTATATTCTGATTTGCAGTTTTCCTCCAAGAACTTTCTTTATCTACTAGTTCCTCTAGAAAATAATGCATAAAAAGAAATACTCAATTAAGTCATTTTGTATGAAAAGTAATGCTGTATCTTATATTAGAAAAAAAATGAAGGTCAATTTTTGATCAAAAATTGTAAGCTTATATTTATAAAATGTATCATTAGGACAATTTTACAAAAGAATTTAAAAGCAATCCAGCAAAAAGGTACTAATGGATTAGCAATATGCAGACAGCTAGATGCAAGTTATAGTAATTATTATACTGATCAAGATGAAAATATACATGTATATCCAGAGATGATTTATGCTTAAAACGTACATTTTGTTAGAATTTAGAAAGTTAGAATAAGCCACTTCATTTTCTTATAGTGATCCCCATTAACTAAACATTAGCTGAATTCATAATCTGAATTAGCTGATGTAATCAAGATGTGAAAATATAATATATCTGGCATTCAGTGATGGAATGTTTAGAACAGGGGTCCCCAAACTTAGCAACTTTAAGAAATTTAGCTGACTGGAGAATTCTGGGAGTTGAAGTCCACAAGTCTTAAAGTTGCCAAGTTTGGAGACCTCTGGTTTAGAAAGATTAATTATCTGAAGGAAGTTACAGATGATAGACAAAGTCCGCATCAACTCAAATTTACAGCTGAGCATTCAGCAACAGAAAATTGCCTAATTATTAATAAAAATATTTAATTTGATAGAGCAAGGTAGGATTTGTCAAATGTGGTAACTCATGTTTGGAATGGCTCTGACAGCAGGGAAAAGATGCAAAGAGAATTTGGTGAAGTGGAAGTTTCAATTGGACTCATCATGAAGCAATAGGCATCTACAGAGAAGAAACATCTCATACCCTGTTAACAGAAATTTCTATTGGATTTCTAATGCTTGGAAGACACAACCACTTGGAGTTTGCTTGAATTTTGCAGGTATATCTTTACATATATTTTTTAAATATTGCAAAAGTAGAATTCTGGATTTGTTACAGTATTATGTATTTTCATTTGCATCATATAGATTTGCTGGTGTGTAAGGGACGCGGTGGCTCAGTGGCTGTTTGTCGATCAGAAAGGTTGGCAGTTTGGCGGTTCGAATTCCTAGCGCTGCGTAACGGAGTGACCTCCCGTTACTTGTCCCAGCTTCTGCCAACCTAGCAGTTCGAAAGCATGTAAAAATGCAAGTGGAAAAATAGGGACCACTTTGGTGGGAAGGTAACAGTGTTCCATGTGCCTTCGGCGTTTAATCATGCCGGCCACATGACCACGGAGATGTCTTCAGACAGCACTGGCTCTTCGGCTGCTAGAGCCAGAAACAACTAGCACGTATGTGCGAGGGGAACCTTTACCTTTTAAATCTATTTTATCTATAGTTTTCTAGAACAATGGGTAAAAAAAACCTATGTATATGAATAAAAAAGGTTTTTCCCTCCTTACCTGAATTCATAATGAACTGCATTTTGCATGACAAAAAGAATGACTCTACAAAGGCAACAATTGAGATAGAAGAGAGCTTTTCATACCATATGATTCCGTGACATCCATGACTTCAGTATCCTGCTGTGGTTGTGACAATTCTGATGAGTTTGCATTGTAAACTATGAAGCTGACCTCCATTGGTTCAAATGCTTTGCTGATACAAAGTTGACAGCGGCAAGTTGAGGGATTTTGTGCTGCAGTACAGTAATCCTTTGGGCTAGAAAGTGGGGGTGTTTCCTTCGTTGTTTTCTGAGATTTTCCTTTCTGTCCTTTAGATTTAATTGTGACTTGTTTTTTAGCCCTATTGCTTTCCTTATCTAGTGGTTCTCCTGAAAAGTGAATGTTCAAACAGTGTTAAAAAGTTTTTTTTTTTTAAAAAAAAAAAAAACCTCTAAGCTTATAGGAAGAAAGACTTTTAAATAATCTATTATGCAGCACTTGTGAATTTTCCTAGAATGCTTTTTCTTTTTCATTGAATTTGTTCTTACAATTTTCCTATCTCGGTTGTACATTTTTCTCATTTTAGTGTATTTTTGCATATGCAGAAAGCTAAGAAATAGCACAGAGCTCCCACTTACAAAGGAGAAATAAGCTGCAAGTATAGACATAAGGATGGACAACCTTTTTTAAATCAGGAGCTCCAATTAAAGACTGTTCAGTTTGTCACAATAATACTACTTCTTTATACTTTTCAAAATACTTTTTTTATACTAATTGGTTAAACTCCCTAGTCTCCGTTCTGGAAAATTTAATGTCAGGCAAAGGATTGCCCTACAATTTCTGCAGTGAAAAAGCCGACACCAAGAATTCTTTCAGCATTTTGATCCTGGAAACAGGCTACTATTGAGTGGCTCTTTTTCCTTGCCTGCATCTCTTTTATGGAAGCTTGCTTTATTTTTTGTTCTATTTTGGAAAAGACCCATTTGCGGATGAAGCCTTTCTTTCCTTCTAGAATCTTGCTTGACAATGCTTATTAACCATTTTTTTTTTACTTCTTGGGTTTAGTGGCGTTTTTCCTGATAACGTGATATATTCCAGGGGAATTTTTAATATAATGGCTTGAGTAATCTCAAAGGTATACGAAGAATTTGCTCTTTTTATTTTCCCTGTCAGTTTGATTTTTTTTTTTAAATCAGAACCCTTATTTTGGAGCTACATATTTTAGACTTCCATAGCAATTTTTCCACCTGAATATAAATTAAATTTGAACATTCATCTTCTTTTATGTCCTAGGCACCAACTAGAACTACGACCACTTTCTTTCTCTCTCTCTCCATAATCAATTCTTTGTAGGTAGAATAATTTGGGGTATTTAAATGGTTACCTATGTTTATTTTAGTCATATTTTTTTTAAAAAAAAACGCTTATGTTTATATCTCATGAGTTTAGACTGACACTCATATAAAAATTTCCTTGTTTAATTCTCACATTTTATTGATATATTTATTTGCATTCTCAAGAGATCCAATGATTTCAACCAAATAGCATATGCAGATTCAGAACAGAACTGACTAACAGAGTTGGAAGGGACCTTGGAGGTCTTCTAGTCCAACCCCTTGCTCAAGCAGGAGTCCCTATGCCATTCTAAACAAATGGCTGTCCAATCAAACTGAATCAAACTGTTGCAATGCAAGTTTTGCTTCTTTCATATGTCACAAGAATGGGACTTTTAGTACAACAGCACAAAGCTCTTTTGTCATCTGAAAGCCCGCTCATCCCATCAAAGATCCCTCTATCACCCCTGCATGCTGTTTATTTTTATTCCAATATTGTATCATGTTTATTTAGTTTCCAGCTACTCTCAGGAAGTTTATGGCTCAGCAGTAAAGAAAATAAATTTGTTTTTGCTTGGTTTTCTGTTTTGAATTGATTGGTACAAGTCAAAAATACCTTTAAAAACTGATTTCTGCTTTGAGAATCTGATCATTACAGCTCTACCCACAATATTTACTGTCTGACCTTTGCAGCTATTGGACAACATATTAGTCCCCCAAATTATTAAGAAAATGAAGGAGGAACTCTGCACTCAGGAAAGAAGGAAGGAGAAGAAAGTGTCCATTTCTGTAGAGTCATGAATTTTCAGGGGAGGTTGTTTTGTAAACAGTATAGATTTTATACTGATTTTATAAACCACAGTATAGAAAGTATAGAAATTTTTATTGGTACTCCATCTCAAATTATCTCTCAGATAGGTAGGTAGGTAAGTAGGTAGGTAGATATAGATAGATACACATACATATATATATAAATACACACACACACACACACACACATATATAATTTTGTTTCTATGAATATCTGCATTAAGATCAAACCCAAGTATGTCAGTATATACTATCCGTACCTTTGTTAACAGCTTCTTTACTATCCTTCCATTTGTTTCTATTTGCTTCAATATTCTGCAGAATTTGGTCCCTCAAGTTTAATAGGCTTAATTTCTGTTTTTCTGAGCAAATCACATAATCTTTAGGGACACAGTTTCCACTGGGATTTACTTCATTATTCTCCATGGGTTGTTCTTTGCAAGGAAGGCTGTCACACAAGCAAGCAGGCAGGCAGGCAAGAAGGAAGGAATTGTTAACATGATTGTTTTAATCATATAATTCTATTTTGTCATTGGATTAATGTGGACTGTATTTAAATGCAAATTACATTTTAAAGTGAACCTGAAACAGCAAATTAACAGAGGAGACAGTAGGTTTGTGATTAATACAAGTATTTCTTGACTTAACAACCACAATTGATCCCAAAATTTCCATTGCCAAGGAAGACAGTTGTTAAGTGAATTTTGTCAGATTGTATGACCTTTCTTGCCATAGTTGTTAAGGGAGTCACTGCAGTTAAGTTAGTAAAACGGTTGTTAAATAAATCTGGCTTCCCCACTGGCTTTATTTGTCAGGTCACAAAAGGTGATCATATGACCTTACTGCAGCCATCATAAATACAAGCCCATTGCCAAGTGTCCGGATTTTGAGCATATGACTACAGGGTGCTGCAACAGTGTAGAAAATGGTCAGAATCAGAGGTGGTATTCAGCAGGTTCTGACCAGTTCTGGATAACCGGTAGTGGAAATTTTGAGTAGTTCGGAGAACTGGCAAATACCCTCTCTGACTGGCCCCACCCCTATCTATTTTCTGCCTCCCGAGTCCTAGTTGATCGGGTGGGTTTTCTTTTGTTGCCCTGGACAGGAGAACCGAGCTGGAAAGCAGGTTAGTGGGGTGGGGAGGGAATGGGATTTTGCAGTGGGGAGGGAATGGCGATTTTACAGTATCCTTTCCCTGCCACGCCCACAGAACCGGTAGTAAAAAAATTTGAATCCCACCACTGGTCATAAGCCACTTTTTTCATTGTAACTTTGAACAGTCCACCAAATGAATGGTTGTAAGTTAAGGACTACCTGTAATAAACAGGATAGTTCTACAATTAGAAATGATTACAGTGAATCACTTTCTCAGTCCAACAGGAGAAGGAAGTATTATGCATATTTGCTGCCTTGAGTTATTTATAAAGTAATAAAGGTGGGATAAAAATCCAATAAATAATACACTTAAGGAAGACCTTGTAATAACACTTAGTACTGTAGTTCATTGACTGTATGCTATGCACTTAATAAACAACTTTTATGGGAGATGAAAACCACAAAAATCAGGAGTCCCTGTTCTTCACCCTAAGTTTAATTTCGTTATCGTTTTACTTGGATGGATCTTTTTCATGCGTATGTTTATAACTATTCCATTCCATTTCCTCTTATAGCTATCACTTACTCTTTTACAATCAAGCAATATGCTACAATGCTGAGCATGCGCACTCCCACTTAGGCTGCTTTGAGGTTCTCCAATATGGGGCATTTCTGGAGGTTGAGATGAGTTGCTGACTGTATGTTTCTCCTGCGTGTGGGTACTATTTTGCTTTAGATACTGTCTTCTGAAGTTCAGTATTCCATTCCACCTGTGATAACCCAGGGCGTGGCACAAAAATAACAAAGTCACAAAAATAGGTAAAGTCCCTTTAATACCTCCAACTTGGCCCCCAATGTCCTCGACTGGAGATCAAACTCTTCCAAAAACAGTCTACAAAGGGAAGAAATGCAGTCCGAACCCAAAGTACAGATAAAGTAGAAATAAAAAAAACCAAACACAAACCTCACTGAAGTAATTAACATGACAGGTCAGGATAATAAATTGCAGGCTTCCAAAAGATAACAAAGCACCCACAGTTGGGAGGACACCAAAACCCAGATAAGCCTCCAGAAAGAATGCACGCAAGGTGCTGTGTGCAAACTCCCTTCTTATATCCTGTTCTCCCAGCTGCAACTAATGAAAGGGATCAGGCCTTTTCCTCTCCCGTAAGCCACATTGCTCCCTTCTCCACAGCCACCGGAACCGTTATGAACTAATAAAAACTATTTAATAAAAACTTGTCAACCTTACGAGAAAAGCAGGCTCGTAATCCTGCACCTTTGATTGGCCCATGGATAGCGAGCTGGGATTAGTCCTTGCGGAGCAGCCTGATTGGCTATTAGCTGAACATCTCTCATTGGGTACAATTTAAACGTTTGAACGCAAATCATTGGTTAACGGTCAGCAGCCAGCTCTATAAAAGAGCTGCTGCTGCCCAGGGTTTTGCTCTGTTCTTAATCGTTAATATAGAGTTGAAGTTCACTAGTTCTCTGCCTCGTCTCCGTTCCTTGCGCCCATGCTCAGAACTTAACACTGGCGACGAGGATGGGATGCGGAGACAACAGAGCTGACTGAACACTACAGAGCGCCAAACAGAGCACGTGGCTGAAGGCGCACCAACAACGGCAATATGGCCAGCGGTGCTATACCGCCCGCTCCATTGACCCGGCAAACGAAGACTGGGACTCGTATATGGATCGGTTCCAGATGTTTCTGGAGACCAATAACTTAAAGGACGCTACGACCGGCAAGAAGCGAGCAATATTCTTGACCCATTGCGGGCCTGCCGTATTTAAGATGGCAAAATCACTTGCAAAACCGGCTGAGGTGAAAAGCGATGGATTGGGACACCCTCGCGCCCCTTCTACAGGCCCACTATGCACCCGCAGTGCCAACACTTGTCCGTAGGCACGAGTTTTACCAGAGGGACCAACGGAAAGCGAAAGTCTTGCAGACTTCATCGCTGACCTCCGAACTCGGGTGGCCTCTGGGTTTTCAAACCTCGAAGAAGCCTTGCGAGACCACATAGTTCTGGGATTAGATGACCACACGGTGCAGAGCAAGATCATGGCCAAAGGGGACATCGATCTTGCCGATGCCATCGCAGATGCTACCGCAGCAGAAGCAGACATGATATTCTTCCGATTAAAATCGAATTCCGATTTTTTGGGAATCACCGCGAGCGGAGCCCGGCGGGCGGGCGGGCGGGCGCGGTGCGGCGGAGCCCGGGCGGGCGGCAGGCGGTGCGGCGGAGCCAGGCGGGCGGCAGGCAGTGCGAGTGGAGCCCGGGCGGGCGGTGCGAGCGGCGGGCGGTGCGAGCGGAGGCCGCTGAGCAGCAGGAAAAGGGAGCTGGGCAGTGATTTCTTGGCGCGGTGGGGGTCTCTTTTAGCTGGCCCCGATTTTTTTTTTTCAGAGGGGAATATCATGCCTGAGAAGCAACCAGGAAGTTGGCCGCCGAATGCGCTGCACCAACGCACCGCTCCGTCAACTAGCGAATGATACCTCGCCTCGCCCGAGAGGCACTCAACAACGGCGCACCATGAGGACCTGGAATCCCCATCAGAAAGTGATGAGGAAGAGGTCAGCCGACTCGGTCCGAGCGAGACCAACAAAACCAACGATTCCCACGACAATGCGCGGGTTGTGGGGCAAACCACTCACGATCCGATTGCAAATTCCTCGACGCGCTCTGCCGTTCCTGTGGAAAAAGAGGCCGCATTGCAAAGGTCTGTAGAAACAAGCGAGGTCCAGCCCAAAGCGCAGGGAGAATAACTGCAGCCAGTCTACAGGATATCCTCCTGCGAATCGAAACCACCAGAACCACCAATGGAACAACCACTCCTACAGAAATAAAGCACCTGCCACTTCAACGAGACGAGAAGAGGCACACCAAACCATTACCATCGGCCACGCTTCATCCTTAGATGCAAGAAAGATCCGAGTGAGGGTCGCCATTGAGAATCAACCTTGCGTGATGGAAGTCGACTGGGGTCGTCTCTCGATGGTTTCCTGGAAGACCCTCAAACAACTAATCCCAGCCATCCGTCGTCAGGACCTCAGCCCCCAAAGGATCATACTCAAGGATTACCAGGGCAACAGAATCCCGGCCATCGGTTCCAGCCAAGTCCAAGTCTCCTTCAAAATCATACCGCATCACTACCGCTGACCGTCAAGCGACCGTGACCGGCCTAGCTTATTAGGCCTACAATGGTTCGCCCGCTCGGGATCGAGGTAGCCGGCGTCCACCGAGCCGAGAGCAGCGACTGGGAGGAGTCTCTCGTCCAAGAATTCCAGGATGTTTTTTCAGAAGAGCTAGGCAAGTACAAGGGACCCCAATATCGTTTAACCTTAATCCTGAAGTAGCTCCCATCCGCCTTAAGCCTCGTCGGGTGCCTTTTGCATTAAAACCAAAGATTGACGAGCAGCTCGATAAATTAATAGCCCAGGGTGTTTTAGAACCAACCGACCACACCCGTTGGGAAACCCAATTGTAACACCCATTAAACCAGATGGATCGTTAAGAATTTGTGGGGATTATCGGGCCACCTTGAACCACGCACTTCAGCAGAGTGCTTACCCGGTGCCGGTGGTTCAACACCTTCTCCACTCCTGGGTGGTGGGATGATATTCGCTAAATTGGATTTAGCAAGTGTACCAACAGTTGCCCGTAGATGCGGAAACTGCGGAAGCACAAACTATCGTTACGCATAGAGGCGCTTTTAAGTGCAATAGACTACAATTCGGAGTGAGCGTAGCTCCGGGAATTTTTCAAAGTTTGATGGAGAGACTTTTACAAGGCATAAAAGGGGTCGTGCCATATTTTGATGATGTTTTAATCTGCCCCTAATAGAGATATCTTAGAAAAGCGTCTCAGAATGGTTCTACGGAAATTTAAAGACGCCAGCCTGAAGGTTAAAAAAATAAATGTCAACTGTGTACTGAGAGGGTGGAGTTCCTTGGATACCTTCTCGATAGTCAAGAATCCATCCCACTGATAACAAGCTAAAAGCAATTAAAAACGCCCCAACACCTAAAAATAGAACAGACCTCCAAGCCTTCCTGGGGCTCATTAACTTACAACATCTTCTTGCCCCAGAAGGCGACCGTAGCTGAGCCCCTACACAGACTTCTCGATAAAAGAGCAACCTGGGTCTGGGGACACGAGAGGAACGCACCTTCCAACAAGTGAAAGACTTACTAACCCCGACACTGTATTGATGCAGTACAACGAGACTTTACCCTTAACTATTACATGCGACGCTTCACCGTTTGGAGTGGGAGCAATCTTAAGCCATGTACTACCAAACGGAAATGAAGCACCTATTGCGTTTTCTCACGAACATTATCAAGGGCTGAAAGGAACTATAGCCAACTCGTTAAAGAGGCCCTTGCTGTTGTATCTGCTGTGAAGCGCTTTCACGAATACGCGTATGGACGAGCATTTACGATAATCACGGATCACAAACCATTGCTTGGTATTATAGCGGGAGACAAGCCAATCCCTATATATTATCGCCAAGAATGACTCGTTGGTCTGAGTTCCTAGTTGCCTACAATTATCTGTTGCAACATCGCCCGGGGAAAGCCATTCCCACGCTGACGCTTTGCCGTTCCCCACTTCCGAAACCGTCACGACCCAGCTCCAACCCTCACGACACTCCAAATCGAAACGCTGCACTCACCGCCACTAACAGCGAGAACATCGCCATCGAGACAAAACGGGATCCTGTCCTGGCACGAGTTCTCAGCTGGGTCGAACGAGGATGGCCAGCCGACCAACTCCACGACGATTTTGCGCCATTCAAGAATCGGCAGACAGAACTTTTATCCCAGAAAGGCCTGCGTTCTCTGGGGGATAGAGTCGTCGTCCCAGAAGGCTACAACAGACTGTTCTAAAAGTATTGCGATGGACATCCGGGCATCGTGCGCCAAAGGCACTCGCATGAAGCTACGGCGTGGTGGCCGGGCATCGATAAGCAGATCGCAGCCTGGGTAACCATGTGTCGGAAGTGCCAAGACGTTAGCAACGCCCACCTAAAGCGGCGCCAACCGACTGGGAAACCCCTCAGGGTCCGTGGTCCCGCATCCACGTTGATTTTGCGGGACCCACCAAAGGACACTGCGTTTTTATTAACAGTTGACCCTATTCAAACTGGCTAGAAATCCAGAAGATGAAGACAACCACAACGGAGTCAGTCATTAACAAACTGAATCAATTATTCAATGCATGGGTTACCAGACGTTTTAGTTTCTGATAACGGGCCCCAGTTCACTGCCCTGGCATTTGAACAGTACCTAGCGGACCGGGCATCCGCCATGCGCTAACCTTGCCAGCGCACCCTGCGGCCAACGGAAGGGTGGAGCGAATGGTACAATTAAGTCAAAAAACCCTACATAAAATGGACTATGGGGACATCGACGACAAGCTCAACCGAATACTCCTGCTTCAACACATCACCCCACACAGCATCACGAATAAGATGCCTGCCGAACTGCTAATGGGCGGAGACTTCGCTCCCACCTCGACCGTCTCCATCCTTCTTATTCACCAGAAAAACCTTTCGGATCTAGCGGGAAGTGCCGCGAATTCAAGGTAGGCGACTTGGTGTTTGCTAAAAAAATTCTGGCGACCCATTATGGGTCCCTGCAACCATTACCCAACCCACCAGCCCCAGATCCTACCGCCTACAGACTAATGACGGGAGAGCATGGAAACGCCATATAGATCAGCTTGATCCAGATTGCCACCCACCTCCCGCGACTCCCTAATTCGCAAACTGAGGGGAGGGGATATCGAGGAGGCCGAAAATGAAATAGATGACGACGTAATCAAGGGGACCCAGCAACCCAACCAAAGAAATGCGCAATCTGAAGAAGAATCAGGAAGCGGGTGGCATCACCGCGGGAAATAGCACGAGGGAGGCAAGCCCACGGGACCCGGAAGTAAGCCTAGGAGATTGGGATAACAACGATAGCCGCGCCGAGTCCTCCCGCACAGAAACGGAACTAGCCGTACCAGAAAACCTTGAAAGCGCTCCACCGGAATCGGACTGCAGACAAAAACCGGTGGAGCAGCGAAAATCAAACAGGCAGGTAAAACGACCTGCATATCTACGCAGTATGTTACCGCACCCTCAAACGGAACCTATGGGGGAGGGGTGTTATGAACTAATAAAAACTATTTAATAAAAACTTGTCAACCTTACGAGAAAGCAGGCTCGTAATCCTGCACCTTTGATTGGCCCATGGATAGCGAGCTGGGATTGGTCTTACGGAGCAGCCTGATTGGCTATTAGCTGAACATCTCTCATTGGGTACAATTTAAGCGCTTGAACGCAAATCATTGGTTAACGGTCAGCAGCCAGCTCTATAAAAGAGCTGCTGCTGCCCAGGGTTTTGCTCTGTTCTTAATCGTTAATAAAGAGTTGAAGTTCACTAGTTCTCTGCCTCGTCTCCGTTCCTTTTATTTATTTATTTATTTATTTATTTGATTTGCCAATTGTTTACAAGATAATAAGTATAAGTGTATACATAGTTGTGAATACATTAAATGGGTACATATAAGAAAAATAAAAGAATAAGAGAAACAATAGGACAGGGACGGTAGGCACGTTGGTGCGCTTATGCACGCCCCTACAGACCTCTTAGGAAAGGGGTGAGGTCAATAGTAGACAGTCTAAGGTTAAAGTTTTTGGGGTTTGGGGAAGAGACTACAGAGTCGGGTAGAGTATTCCAGACATTGACCACTCTATTGCTGAAGTCGTATTTCCTGCAATCAAGTTTGGTGCGGTTTACTTTGAGTTTGTATCTATTGTGTGCTCTTGTGTTGTTATGGTTGAAGCTGAAGTATTCATTGACAGGTAGGACATTGCAATGTATGATTTTATATACCATGCTTAAGTCAGACCGAAGACGGCGTAATTCAAGGTTTTCTAGTTCTAGAATTTCAAGTCTGGTGGCATAAGGTATTCTACAACGAGTAGAAGAGTGGAGAACTCTTCTTGTGAAATATGCTCAGAACTTAACAGGAACCACACTCCCATTCCCTGTCAGCTGCTCAATCTCCCCTTCAGAATCAGACTCCAACAAGGGCATGACACCACCCAGTACAGAAACAGTCACTCGGGAAGTAAAAGTGGCCAATCAAAAGATTATTAAAATGTTGACCTTAAGTCCTGATCCATACTGTAATAGCATGGGCAAAGTAAAAGTTAAAAGAAATAACTTAATCATAGCAAAGACAATCCCATATTAGCAATATGTGAATTTTTTATTTAATTCCATTTTGAGTTGATTAGTAGAAAGTAATATTTAGGTTCTGTAATTGGAGTTTCTGAATCAAGAAATTAAGGTATTTTATTACATCTCTATAAGATGCAACATGGAGATTTCGGACAGATAATTGTCTCAAGTTTACCAGTTCTTCTATACCTCCCAAAAAGAATATGTTTGTTTGAAAAGCATTAAAAAGAACTAATTTCAGTTTACATAGTGTTGTTTATATTTCTGTATAAATCATTTAATAAATATTTACGGCAACATGGACTTGTTATCATAAATTCTGCTTTTCAGATAAGCAATTTCTTTGGGAGATTTATATTATTCAAATTGTACAGCTCCTAAAGCAGAATGTTGTAAGCTGCCTTGAGTCGCCATGGTAAATAGGCAGCAATACAAATCTAATAAATAAATAAATATTCATCTTGAAAAAGAAAAAAAAGATAAAGCTGTAAAACTCCCAAAACAAAGCAAGCATCACATCTTAAATATGGAGCAAGCACTGAAATAATTATAGGAAAAGCAATGAACTGAAAAATAATATGACCTAGAGATCTGGTTATGAAATGAATCCTATTCAGATGTGCAAATTATATGAAAAGAATTGGATGTGTCTGTACTGTAGTCCTCTGCTCCAACCTTTGATTAACATTCCACCCCACTCTCCACGAGAAAGTCTGAACATGACTGTATACATGTGGGAGCAAATGTGGGGACAGTTCTTCAGACTGTTGCACTTAATTTGTGGAAACTGGAGAGAATAAGTGCTGGAATAAATGAGACAGAATACATGACACAAAGATCAGGGGATACTACATAATCTTATATCTGCTCACCAGGCTTCAAAGAACAGGCACTAACCCAGTGGTGGGATTCAATTTTTTTTACTACCAGTTCTGGGGTGTGTGGCTTGGTGGGCGTGGCAGGATACTGTAAAATCTCCAGTCAGAGGTGGTATTTGGCAGTTCTCCAAACTACTCAAAATTTCCGCTACCGTTTCTCTAGAACTGGTTAGAACCTGCTGAATACCACCTCTGCACTAACCTGTTGTTATTTCTCAATTCAATGACATAGATAATATATGTTTTATGCATACAGTATGTTATAGAGGTATTATGAGATTCAACTAATTACTGCCATGACTCAGCAAACAAAACAGTACTATGAGATACTACTATTATCTTATAATGTAAACTTAATGTGGAAGCCACTTTTGCATGACTTGCAAAAAAAGAATTCAGAAGATAGATATACCTGTGAAAGTAAATTCTTATTTAGTTTCTTCCCAAACCTAAGTGGAAAAGCAAAACTATCACCTCCACCCACATCAATAACAACTTCTTCCCTTAATGCCATTGAGAAAGGCTGGCACAGAATACTGCAGAGAGTCCTTGACTTACAACAGTTCATTTAGTGACCGTTCAAATTTACAATGGCCCTGAAAAAAGTGTCTTACGACTGTTTTCCACGCTTATGACCATTGCAGCATCCCCAGGGTCAAATGATCAAAATTCAGGTGCTTGGCAAGTGGTTCATATTTATGATGGTTGCAGTGTCCTAGAGTCATGTGATCAGCTTTTGAGACCTGACAAGCAAAGTCAATGGGGAATCCAGAGTCACTTAACAAATGTGTTGTTAACAAATGCAATGGCTCACTTAACAACTGTGGCAAGAAAAGTCGTAAAATGGGGCAAACCCACTGAACAAATGTTTCAACATAAATTTTGGGCTCAGTTGTGGTCATCACTTGAAGGCTACCTATAAAATATGCCTTACAGTGTGTCACCATTGTTGCAAGAGTTGCTAACTGATGGAGTTAAAACTTTTAACTTCCCCAGTTGTGAAACTGCCCCAAACCTTCTGTGCATTTCTTCAGTCTCTTTTCTTCCTCTGCCAAATTTTCTAGAGACTCACAAATATATTAAAATTAACTGGAAAAGAATATTTGGAAGAGTAGAAAGAAAATGTATGTGCATGTTCCCAGGGCTGGAAACAATGAATGGAAAGAAGAGTTGCTGTTTGCCTTACCTATGAAGTGTTTAGAACATGACATTATAATTTCTATAATTTCTAGCTTGGTAAAGTTATTTCAAGAAATTTCTTAAAGGAGAGCTGAAACAGAATTTTGGAGTCAAAGATAACCGAAATAAACAAGGATGTTCACACCTAAGTTTTTCAAATGGAGAATTAGCAGTTTCAGATGTAACAGGAGTAGATGATTTGTCCACAGTTTCAAATAGAAGACCAAATGCTGGTTTTACTATAACATCAATAAAACCTAAAAGAACAAAGAAAGAAAAACGTCAAAACACAATTACTGGTTTAAAACTGAACAAATAAGCTTTACTCAAGTTCAGCTGAGGGTATCAATGGCCAAAAGTCTGATAAAATGCTCTCTTTAACTGTCACTTAGTAGCTCCTTAGACAAAGCTGCCCCAAAATTATTAGTTCTACACTCCAAAACTGTTAGCCTTATAAGGTAGACCAGACAGGAAGCACAACCAAGCACTTAATTATACACTATTGTAAGGTTACACTAACAGAATCTTGCAAATCCAGCAGTACTTCTCTTCCCCCATTCCTTTTACAGAGCCAAAACTAGAATCTCTTCTGAGCCTGTGACTCCACCCACAGTATTGCTGTGGGCTTTTATTTGGTTGTGTCACTTTGCCCTGTTTCCCAAGGTTATTCCCACATACCCTTACCAAATCAGCTTTGCAGGCTAGAATTTAGGGCAGTTGTAGTCTAACACATCTGGAGGAGACCATGTTTGGGAAGGCTGTTCATGACAAAGAGCAGGTCATTAATTTATGAAATGCATAGCATTATTACAGGGTTCTTTATTTGTATCCTGCCTTTATTATTTTACAAATAACCCAAGGCAGTGAATATATCCAATAGATCTTCCGCCTCCTATTTTCCCCACAACAACAAACCTGTGAGGTGGTTTGAGCTGAGAGGAGTAACTGGCCTAAAGTCACGCAGGTGGCTTACATGGCTAAGGCAGGACTTGAACTCACAATGTCCCACTTGCTAACCTGGTGGGGTTTTCTGCAGCAAAACATTGCTTGGTTATACATATTGTGTGCAGAAGCATTACTTTTAATTCTTTGATCTCTTTCCAAAAAAGCAGATGGAAGCAGAATTTCTTTCCACCGAAAGGCATGTTTAGTTTACATATAACATTAAGCTGGAAACAATTTTCCAGCTTAATGTTATATGTAAACTATATCAGTGTGATTCAACAAAACATCAGTGTAGCTCTCTGGTGCTCTGTGGGCTTGGTTGTTTCCTTGCAGATGTTTCATTACTCATACTAGGTAACAGCATCATGTTACCTAGTTTGGGTAATGATACGTCTTCAAAAAAAGAGCCAAGCTCAGGGAGCACCAAAGACCCCTCATTTCAGCCCTGAGCTACAAATACTGTCCTTTATCGAAACCGTTGCTTCATGTGATGTATGCATTGCATTACCTAAGGAAAAGGGAATCATTCTTTGTTCTGATAGTTGTTTTGCTACACTTAAAAGAATTACCCCCAATGTGACTGATGAGGGAAAAATCTGCACTAAAAGAGGAAAATATGACATTGTAATTTAATTAAATCATAATTGCAATCTGACTTGTTACCAAGACCCCTCTCTGTATACTAGTTGTTACTGCCAAGGGAAGCTTAAAAAAAAAAGAAGCTTTACATAAAGAACAATCATTGTTTGGAGGATAGTTAGGAAGAAGAATCAACAATGTCAGAAGTAAAAAGAGTGGGGGAAAACAAAGATTGCCTCCCTCCTTTTAAATGAGCTTCACCTATTTGGGATTCTGCAATATTGGTTGTCTTGCGATCACAGAGCGGAGAAATTGGAAGTCCCATTTCAGCCTCTTTGTCTCCCTAGCATTGGAGGAAGGAATTCACACAAGCATGAGCTATTCTGAACAGGTGATGCTTTAAAGATGCTACACTATGAAAACAGTTAAAAACAGTATTTTGAAAATGCGCTTTCTAAAACAGGAAGAAAGAAACATACATTTTAGCAAAAATACCTAGAGCCACACAAGGTATCAGAAGATTTTAGCCTGAAATTTCTTTCCATCAGTACAATTGACACTGTAAATATGCTGAACTATCCCCCTCCCCTGCCTTTTTTCCATATGCTCCATTGCAAAGTTGGGGAGTGCTGAAGGAAGGCAGGGATGAGGAAGAGACCAAAAAGTCCTTAAAGACATATAAGAAGCTGCAGACAGGTACTAAATTTGCATTCTGTATGCTCTGAAACAGCCTTTTGCCTTTGAATCTGAATTGTTGCACAGACTTATAATATATGCTTAGACTTTTAAATTCTGCACCTGTTCAAAGAATTCTTCCAGTAATGCTTCTGACCATTGATGGTGCAGTTCCCAAGGCTTTGCTGGATGGCTGATATCAGCTATGTGTACCAGAAAAGACATGATTTTATCCTTGTGTGTCCTGTCAAATTAAGATTCTGATCATCAGACAAAAAAAGAACCACTTTTTTTTTTAGCCAGAAAATCTTTAGAACTCTTAGCCACGCTCCATGTCCCCCTCCTGCTCCCTATTCAGAGTGAGGACAGCTTCTCTTTTCAATACAACTAACCTGTCAGCTAGCTGGAGACACTGGGAAATATGTTTTATGATTTTCAACTGCTGGAAATGATGTGACATATCTGTAGATAAAACTACATTAATAACCATGCGACGCAGTTCCCTGAAAGCAGACAGAAACATTTTATTCTAGGTGTTGTCAAAATAAGAATGTCCAAATATTACCAAGCCCTAAAAGCAGGGGTGGGATGCTACTGGTTCTGCCTGGCTCTATAGAACTGGTAGCTCTGAAGAGCAGCAGACATAGAACCGGTTCTATGTCTGCTGCTGTTTTGGCCCACCCGCCCGCCCGGGCTTTTACCTGATCTTTATTTCCTGCTTTTTCAACCTCAGCTGCCGTGCGAGGCACAACTGTGGTTGAAAAAGCAGGGAAAAAGTGCTTTTTCAAATGCTGCTTCCCTGCATGCAGCGCTGCTCAGCTGTCCAGGCAGCAAGCTGACGAAGATTTACATACGTGCGCAGCGTGCAGAGAAGCACATCATAAATCACCGAACCGGTAGTTGACCCTGTCGGATCCCACCCCTGCCTAAAAGGCACTTTATCATATCTTCTACTTGGGAAAAACAATTTGCAGGCACTTGCTCCAAAGTATGGCTTCGGGATTTTTTTTATCTATTTCCATCTGTATAAGCCATTCACTGCATGCCTTCACTACTTGTTCTAAACTGTTCTGCTTCAGTGAGGTTTGCATGGAAAGAAGTCCCTTGGGCCATCTCCAAATGTGAACAAATTAACTTCCACATTTGGACATCTGAGAAATTTTTCAAGTAGTCATTCACATTCCCAACATGAAAGAAGCAGGGAAACAACTTTAGGGTAAATTCAAAGAGTTATGGAAAACCATTGCTATTTTACACTGTAACAACTTACACGATTTGACTACAGGTAGTCCTCAACTTGCAAGCTTAAAATTTCTGTTGCTAAGTGAGACAGTTGTTAAACGAATTTTGCTCCATTTTACAACCTTCCTTGCCACAGTTGTTCAGTGAATCACTGCAATTAGTTCAGTTAGCAACATGGTTTTTAAGTGAATCTGACTTTCCCATTTATTTTGCTTGTCAGAAAAAGGGGATCCTATGACCCCAGGACACTGCAACTGTCATAAATATGAGTCAGTTGCCACGCATCTGAATGTTGATCACGTGACCATGGGAATACTGCAATGGTTGAAAGGGTGAAAATAGTCATAAGTCACTTTTCAGTGTCGTTGTAACTTCGAGCATTTAACTGTTGTAAGTCGAGGACTACCTGTACTTCACTTTTTTTGCAAGTGCTTCCCTAAGAAACAAGGGTGCCCCACTCTTGTGGCCTTCTGAAAATAGGTAGAAAAATAGCTCTTCCTGAAGGCCTTCAGAAATTAATGGCAACTAATGCTGCCGTATCAAATGCCAAATTATTTCATTTTAATTAATAGTTAAATTATTTTAAATATTAACCTTAGCATTTAAACTGTGCATTAGGTGATGGATCTTATGATTTAATCAATTTTCTGATTTACTATGATAGTTGTAAATCTGAAAACAAGAAGTAAATAAAATGGTAAAACCTTCATAGCCGCTTTGCAAGTGAATGCAAAGCTATTAGCCTACATTTGCTTGGCCACCTACCTGTCTAATGTACAGGCTATAGCTGTCATATATGACAAGGAGACATATGTGGAAGTTTTAATATAGTTCCTTAAAGACAATTCTGAAAGCAAAAGAAAGAACACCAAATCCAAAAGTAATTGGCAATTAATATATTTTGAAACAGCTTAGCTACGTATCAATATTTAGATAGCCTCACCTCCACTCATCTTTGGTTAAGTTGCCTAAGATATTTGTATCTTTGTCTTGTAGCAGGCGGAAAGCAGCACTCAGGTGATGGTTTTCAAGAACTGATCTATCATTATACAAAAGAGCAGCTTTTGACCTAGTGGAGAAGTCCAAAGAATGTTTGTGTTAAATTGATGGAGATAGATAGATAGATAGATAGATAGATAGATAGATAGATAGATAGATAGACAGATTAGATAGACAGATTAGATAAACGGACAGACAGACAGACCCTTTAAGTTTACTTTTTAGAATAACAGTTTCATAAATGTCTATCTGAATAGAGGTTATTTAGCAGCAACTTTATGGTTGGCTGAGAGAGAACTATGTATCTTGGTCCCCTTGCTCAATGTTTTAAAGAGAAATTTAAAAATTGAGTCTTTGCAAGCAAATGAAGTAGATTATATTGTATTTTCATTTAAAAAAATTATTAGTGGAAACGTCAAACAGTTGAGAAATTTGTATTGTCATGAACAGCAAAGTTCACTGTCATGAAATACAGGGGTAGTGGAATGAATGCTTTGGGCTTCAGCTACTCTACAACTACCGTTAATGGGAAATAAATCAAACACTAAATAACATTAGCTCCCACACTTCTATGGCTGGATGATATTGTTCCGAACTAGCAGGCTCGTAAGCCTGCAAACCTTACTGGCCCATCCACAGCAGGCTCGTAATCCTGCATACTTGATTGGTCCATAAATAGCGGGTCATGATTGGTCGCTCCGGGCTGATCCGATTGGCTAGTTAACGGGCTGCCGCGATTGGATGCTCCAAGCGCGGCAAGCTTAAATCATTGTCATTGGACGCTTTGACAGCAGCCAGCTCTATAAAAGGAGCTGCTGCTGCCAGGCTTATTTCGCTCTGTTCTGAAGTCACTAATAAAGAGTTGGAGTCACTATTCGATGCCTCGTCTCCGTTATTAAGCCCATCCTCCAGAATACAACAGATATCAACTGTAGGAACTGGGGAGTGAAAGATTAATCTCAAGCTCTGAGTCATCGTACAACTACTTGTTTGCCAGTCCTTGTCTCAGAAGGAGTAATAATTCCCTATCTCAGAGGAAGGCACAGGCAGGGACTGCTTGATTTGCTGAACTTAAGTACACATATTGTGTATCAGCCATAATTCATTAAACCACTCAATCTTTCCATTTTGGCAACAGGTTGAATAGGACAGATGATTTACCTTGTCTCTATGTGGAAATGGTTTGTGGTCAAATGTTCCTGGTGTGCTCATAATCATGGATGCTGCTGCTAAAAAACATGCTAAGATCTCCAGGTCAGTGAACCATTGCTAGTGGCAAAGGCACTTGCAAAATCGGCTGAAGTCAAAACGATGGACTGGGATACCGTTGCTCCCATCCTTCGGGCCCATTACGCTCCAGCAGTTCCAACCCTCATTAGAAGACACGAATTTTACCAGAGGGACCAACGCGAAGGTGAGAACATCGGGGACTTTGTAGCTGACCTAAGAAATTTGGGTGGACTATTTGGCTTCGTAAATCTAGAAGAAGCCATGAGAGATCGGATTGTCCTAGGTCTAAGAGACCCCACTGTCCAAAGCAAAATTATGGCAAAGGGAGACATCACCCTCGCAGATGCCATAGCAGATGCCACTGCAGCAGAAGCTACCCGCAAGTCAGCAGCCCGAATGCGTCGAGCGAATGGAGCCAACCGCCAACCCACCAGCGACACAACAATATCCTCAGAAAGACACACAACAGCCGCCCACCATGAGGACATCGAGTCCTCATCAGACAGTGAGGAGGAAGAAGTCAACAGACTCAGGTCAGAGCGCGAGCAGCGAGACCAGCGAGGTCGTAAATCCAATTTCCAATGCGCTGGATGCGGGGGAAACCACCCACGATCAGACTGCAGGTTCCTAGACGCCATCTGTCGTTCCTGTGATAAAAGGGGCCACATTGCTAAAGTGTGTAGGAACAAATGAGGATCCAGCCCCAAGAGGAAAGAAAATAGTTTCCGGCAAGCATCAGGCACCCCACCAACAAACCGGGACCGCCCCAAACAACCAGTGGAGCCAGTACAACAGAAACCGAATGTTTGCTGGCGCTACCAGACGGGAAGAGGCACATCAGACCATCACCATCGGCCACGCTTCATCATTGGACGCAAAAAAAAATCCGGGTAAAGGTCACCATTGAAAATCGACCGTGCATCATGGAAGTCGACTCCGGGTCTTCCCTATCCATGGTCTCCTGGAAAACCCTCAAGCAGCTGATCCCTGACATCCGCCGCCAGGATCTCAGCACTCAGAGACTTATATTAAAGGACTACCAGGGCAATCGAATCCCGGTTGCTGGTTCCAGTCACGTCCAGGTCTCATTTAAAGACCACACCGCAATACTACCTCTCACCATCGTTGACAGAGACCGGCCCAGCTTATTGGGGTTGCAGTGGTTCACGCCATTAGGAATCGAAATGGCAGGCATCAACCAGACTGTAGATGAAGACTGGGAGGCGGCCCTCGTCTGGGACTTTCAAGAAGTCTTCACTGAGCAATTAGGCAAGTACAAGGGGTCCCCCATCTCGTTTAATCTCTGCCCTGATATCGCACCCATTCGCCTAAAGCCACGCCGAGTTCCCTTTGCTCTCAAACCAAAAATTGATGAGCAATTGGACAAATTAATAGCACAAGGCGTGTTAGAGCCCATCGACCACGCCCGATGGGAGACCCCAGTGTAACCCCCATAAAACCTGACGGATCCTTGAGAATCTGTGGGGATTACAAGGCCACCTAAACCACGTGTTACAGCAGAGCGCCTATCCAGTGCCCGTGGTCCAACACCTTCTTCACTCGCTTGGGGGCGGAAAGGTATTCGCGAAAACTTGACCTGGCCCAAAGCGTATCAACAACTGCCATTAGACGCAGAAACCGCAGAAGCCCAAACCATAGTCACGCACAGGGTGCGTTCAAATGTAATAGACTCCAGTTTGGAGTAAGTGTAGCACCTGGCATTTTTCAAGCTTGATGGAAAGGTTGCTGCAGGGCATAAAAGGGTTGTGCCCTACTTCGATGATGTATTGATAGCCGCCCCTACAAGAAGTCAGTTAGAAAAATGCCTGAGAACTGTTCTACAAAGGTTCAAAGACGCAGGCCTCAAGGTTAAGAAGGAAAAGTGACAGTTATGCACTGAGAGGGTTGAATTTCTTGGTTACCTTCTTGACAAACAGGGAATTCACCCTACTGAAAAGAAATTGGCTGCCATTAAAAATGCCCCAAGACCAAAGAACAAAACAGACCTCCAAGCCTTCCTGGGACTCATTAACTTTTATAACATCTTCCTACCCCAGAAGGCAACTGTTGCTGAACCCCTGCATAGGCTCCTTGACAAGAAGGCTTCCTGGTTTTGGGGACGTCGAGAGGAGCAGGCTTTCCAACAAGTAAAAGACCTTTTAACGTCAGATGCAGTGTTAATCCAATATAACGAGACACTACCATTGACTGTGACTTGTGATGCCTCACCTTTTGGGGTAGGAGCCATCCTGAGCCACGTCCTACCAAACGGTACAGAGGCGCCTATTGCATTCTTTTCAAGAACTTTGTCTAAAACAGAGAAACTATAGTCATTTAGATAAAGAAGCCCTCGCTATTGTATCTGCGATTGAAAGGTTCCACGAATACGTGTATGGAAGATCCTTTTCCATAATCACAGATCACAAGCCATTGCTTGGCATTCTGGCAGGGGACAAACCAACTCCCCACATTCTATCGCCAAGGATGACACGATGGTCGGAGTTCTTAGCCGCCTACGACTACCAGTTGAGACATCGACCAGGGAAAACCATTCCCCATGCTGACGCTTAAAGCCGTTCTCCACTACCTGAGTTCCTAGACAACCCGGCTCCCACACTATCCACGCTACAAATTGAGATGCTTCCCTCACCTCCACTAACTGCACAAGATATCGCACTGGAAACAAAAAAGGACTCTTGCTTGGCACGGGTCCTCAGCTGGGTGGAGAGGGGATGGCCGGAAATCGAACCCAACGACACTTTTAAACCCTTCAAGAACAGACAAACAGAACTTTTCTCCCAAAAAGGGTGCGTTTTGTGGGGAGACCGAGTAGTTATTCCAGAAAAACTACAAAAGAAAGTCTTAAAATTGCTACATGATGGACACCCGGGCATCGTACGAATGAAAGCACTGGCAAGGAGCTACGCCTGGTGGCCAGGTATGGACAGACAAATTGAAGCCTGGGTTGCCACCTGTAGCAAATGCCAAGAAACACATTCGGCCCCACCAAAGCACCACCAACGGAATGGGAAACGCCTAGGGGTCCATGGTCCCACATCCACATCGATTTTGCGAGACCTACAAAAGGACATACTTTCCTGATAACAGTAGACGCCTACTCGAACTGGCTCGAGGTTAACAAGATGAAGGCCACCACCACAGAAGTGGTCATCAAAAATTGAACAGACTGTTTGCAACGCACGGGTTACCAGATGTCTTGGTTTCCGACAATGGCCCGCAATTTACCGCCTTGGCGTTTGAACAATACCTAGCAGACTGGGGAATACGCCACGCCTTGACATCACCTGCTCACCCGGCGGCCAATGGCAGGGCTGAACGAATGGTTCAGTTCACCAAAAAAACTTTGCACAAAATGGAACAAGGAAACATCCACGACAAAGTCACCAGGATGCTCCTCCTCCAGTATATTACACCAAACAGCACCACAAACAAAAGCCCAGCCGAACTCCTGATGGGCAGAAAACTCAGATCGCATCTAGACCGCCTACACCCTGCATACACCCCAGAAAAGCCCCTGGGTTCCAGCAGCAAACACCGCATATTTAAGGTAGGAGACCCCGTATTTGCAAAGAACTTTACAGGTGACCCATTGTGGATCCCTGCCAAAATAACACAAATTACGGGCCCCGCTCCTACCGGTTAGAAACCACAGATGGGAGACTGTGGAAACGCCACATCGACCAGCTGCGCTCAAGGTTGACCACAACCCCATCACAAACCCCGAACTCGAAACCAGAGGGGGAAGGGAAACCGAGGGTTTTGAAAATGAACTAACACCTGGTTCAGTAAACACAACCCCACAACCAGTACAGCAAAGTCCAGCATATTCACCAGCTGAAGAGGAACCGTGGCAGATGGTCATCTCTCCAGGTAACAGCAGCCGAACAGGGTCAGCGAGTCCAGAGAACCCAGATGACAGGAATGAAGGAAGCGTTGAAGGTATCCCCGAATCACCTCCAAGGATACCCAGCGTAGAAGCCAGGTCACCTCTACAGCCAAGCCCAGCAAGCAGTCCATCAGAACCAGAATCCGAGCAAAGACATTTTGAACAACGCAAATCAGGTAGACAGGTGCGTAGGCCTGCCTACCTGCGCGAATACATCACCCCACCCCTGAGACGGAACCTAGAGGGGAGGGGTGTTCTGAACTAGCAGGCTCATAAGCCTGCAAACCTTACTGGCCCATCCACAGCAGGCTCGTAATCCTGCATACTTGATTGGTCCATAAACAGCGGGTCGTGATTGGTCGCTCCGGGCTGATCCGATTGGCTAGTTAGCGGGCTGCCGCGATTGGATGCTCCAAGCGCGGCAAGCTTAAATCATTGTCATTGGAAGCTTTGACAGCAGCCAGCTCTATAAAAGGAACTGCTGCTGCCAGGCTTATTTCACTCTGTTCTGAAGTCACTAATAAAGAGTTGGAGTCACTATTCGATGCCTCGTCTCCGTTATTAAGCCCATCCTCCAGAATACAACAGATATCAACTGTAGGAACTGGGGAGTGAAAGATTAATCTCAAGCTCTGAGTCATCATACAACTACTTGTTTGCCAGTCCTTGTCTCAGAAGGAGTAATAATTCCCTATCTCAGAGGAAGGCACAGGCAGGGACTGCTTGATTTGCTGAACTTAAGTACACATATTGTGTATCAGCTTAAGTACACATATTGTGTATTTAATTCATTAAACCACTCAATCTTTCCATTTTGGCAACAGGTTGAATAGGACAGATGATTTACCTTGTCTCTATGTGGAAATGGTTTGTGGTCCCGGTGTGCTCATAATCATGGATGCTGCTGCTAAAAAAAATAGCTAAGATCTCCAGGTCAGTGAACCATTGCTAGTGGAAAGAATTAGAAGCTCATGATGTTCCTTAATGCAATAAAATACGAAGTGTACAGTAAATATATGTAAATACTATCTCTTGGTTTACAAAATAGATGGGGAATGGGAGGAAAGGATTTTTACTAAAACAAATGTCCTCTCATAGGCAATAAATGGCAGGTTCAGGTGGATATTAAGTGGGTTATCAAGTACTTTAGCTTGTGCCAGGATCCAGTGACTTCCTCCTCCTGCATCTCCATATGTAAGATTCTCTGATAAACATAGACACACCAGCACAAACTACAGTAACTCAAAAATCATTGCAAAGTGCACCATGATGTCAGTGGTGGTGAATGTTGGAAACTGTGTTAGCAACATCTGTCGAACCACATGCTTTTCTCATTTTTATGCAAATAAAAGTAAATGGCTTGTTGTACATTTGGTTAGAATATCCATCCTGACAACTTTAGCCAATTTATTGGTTCACAACTTTCTCTGGGAGGCACAGGGAAAATCAAAAGACAGTAAATCAGAAGTCCCTCTGGCAGGTTCCAGATGACATTTACCCCGCCGATGAAGGTTTCATCTGAAATTTCTTCCTTTTATGCCAGGCATCCAAGATACTCTTGAGATCTAGAAATATGGGCTTCCACACCAGAAACAGGTGGAGAACTTACAGTTTGGAAGAAACATGAAGGAAAATACTGGACATGACTGAAATAAAGTGTCCAGCAGCTATAGGAACTGGAAAGGGGAACATAAAATCAATAAGAGCACTAAAAGCAAATTTCCAATTTTATCTGAAGGATCAAAGTATCACAGATTTGCTTGTCTTTATAGCACTCCAATGGTGCTTCATTGTCCATGCGTAAAATGCAATTTGATTCCATTATTTTTCTGTACCTGTAGTATTACTGAGTTGGTTTGGGTTTTTTGTCCCAGTGAGAGTACAGTGTAAATATTATCAAGGAATTCATCACAGGGAGAGAATGGGAAGATAATAATAACAACAACTGGAGGGACAATAGAATCTGGGTTACATTTTGTGGAACGTTGGTCTGCACCATTAGGTTGTTTATTATCTATTATTTCATAGAGACAGATACAACCTTATAGGTGCATCCAGACCTGCTTCTTTACTTCACTGATGAGGAAGCAGAGAAGGCAAATAGACTTTAAACCAGCAGAGCTTTTTCTGCCACTGGAAATCTCATGAGTAAAAACTTTACTTTTCCACTGAGTACACAAAGTACATTATTAATTTATGGGTAGTAGGTAGTTGCCAGGTGTGGCATACAACTATCATATGTGACTTATGTCCAAGACCTCTTAAAGAGAGAATTTATCTCTCTGGGGTATTGTGTCATTTCTTACCAGCATTCCAGTATGAATCATAATGGCATGCACAGTTTGAGTAACATCTGCAGCATGGATTGAATTGTGATATGGATTTTTGTGTTTACTGTAACCAGCTTCCAAAGCTTTTGCAAAGGAGATTAGAGTGGTAATTGGTATCTGTGGAGACAAGAATTGAGTGCACAATAGCTATTAACAAGATCAAACAAGATATCATTCTTTCAACTACTGATTTTCAGTATTCAATGTCACTGGAGGGTTTTAATTATACATGGATTAGAACCAAAACAATGCTAATACTGGGGCACCATGAAAAGACCTTTTTTTTTTTTTTTTTTAGAAAGTCAAGAGGAGCAGCTCAATTCTTCATCTGTTCAGAAATTTGCTAATTTTTTCTCTTAAGTCCTAAGGGTGAGATATACCAAAGCATCTTATTTTGCTCCTCATGAACTTTACAGACTAAGTTAACTTGATGATCATGTCTTAATACTGTTTGTGCTTTGTATTAAGCCTGTTAAGAATTTGGACTTCTGTATTTCCTGATACACACACATATTTAACATATTATGGTTTTGTTTGATATTTAGCTCCTGACCTGGAAACGTTTCAAAAGATCATATTTGGCGAATATTTCGCACATCATAAATTTTAAGCAGTGTCCTTCAGCAGCTTCATCTAAGGTAAACACATTAAAATCCCATTTATCGATTGTCTGTCAATAATAAAAACATATGTAAATAAGCAAATATTTTTAGCCAGAATTGGCCACAACAAGAACTGTAAAATTTAAGCTAAAACATACATACAAGTATTTTAGTTTTCCAAAACTGGTCACATTTCATACTAACAGGGTCAGAACAGAATTCAAGAACATGTGCAAGTTTCATTTGAGTAATTTGAATAAAATCCATAGTACCACTCTACTGTATATACTCTCAAAGTCCTAGATGTGACCCAGACAGACAGAGCAGTTCTTAAATATATAGACGTAAAAAACAGGACTTGTGGCATAAAATGACCCCTTATAGAAAGACCTATCATGTTAATATACTGTAATTTCATGCCATCCAAGTTGGATGTGAGTTTTTCATAAATTCAAATTGATGGTCCTGGAATCGTTCCAGCACAACCTGATAATAGAGCCAACCACAGACTTGCCAGCAAAGTTCTTTTGCAGCAGCATCTGTCTGATGCTGGCCCGACAAGGGGAAGAGGACGAAAGAGGAGCCAGGCTGAAAGTTGAGCCCACTATGCAAGTATCAAAGTCACTGCTGAACCTGGCACCAATCCTAACACTCTTCTATGTAAGGGTGTGTCTGTCTGTCTGTCTGCTAATTATATATCAACATCAAGCTAAGGCAATCAATAATCTAAAATATGGTCAAAATGTTCAGTGGTGCATATGCATTTTGGAGAAGGGAGGAGGAAGAAGCCCCAGCTCTGATATGAAAAACAAAAGAAAGGAGTATGTTTTTTAAATTAAGAATCCTGCTCATGTTTTACTGCATTGCAAGAGAATTTAGAGTGAACTGTCACTTAAATACAGGAAATGCATCCAGGCCAGGCTATCTGAATGAATAGATTTTTCAGGGTCAGAAATGGGAAAGGCAGATTTTTGCACAAAAATCAGCTGGGCAAAGTATTAATTAATTGGCAAGCATGAAAGCATTATCCACCGCCATGCCAAAATTTATTTGAACATCTGAAAATACTGATTTAAAAAAATGAGACAGGGAAAAAGCTTTTGATTGTGTAAACATACAAGCAACATTTTCAGAAAGAAAATGCTGGAGAAAAGGAATATATGATACGTCAGGATTCCTGCCAAGCACATCTGTCGATTGCCTGGGGAAAGCAAGAAGTAGCTAATGTCAGCCCATAGGAAACAGCTATCACTATTTTGGTGCATATGCATGCATATGTTATGGAGACTTTCATACAGCATTCTTATGGAGATTTTTATAAGGAAAAGGGAGAAATGATGAACTCTGTGTAAGTCTGTGTCTGTGACAATACTGTACTGCAGTTTCCCCTGTATATTAGCAAGATGCTTTTTTTATTCTTTATAATCATAAATATTTTGGTAAAGATATCCTCATACCACCAGTTAAAAATCTAAGCAAAGCATATGTTATGTCTTTCGACAACAGCAGTAAGGAACAATAAGGTGCAGGAGGTGCTCCTTCATCCACAATATTATACCAAACCATAATTCCTAATATCCCCCACTATTGGTCATAATGGTCATGGAATTTACCATATAGTTTTCTAATCATGTAACCTAAGTAGATTCTATTTCAGTCGTCCTCTTTAAAACTGCTGTTTCTGAAACATTTATCCTATTATTTTATTGAAAGACAACAATAATAAAGATTTCACCTTCATAGCTTGTATTACTTCCAATTTGTAAGCCATGCCCATTGAAGTAGTGGCTGTACGGAACTCCCTAGGAGAACAAATTAAATACATGTAAACCAGCTTATTTACTAAGGCTACAATCCCATATACACAGTTGGCCAAATTCAGTTATGAAGCTGCTATACCAGATGGTTTAGGGGTTAGTGTTGGACCAGGAAAAGCTTTTTTTTCCAGAACACAAAATTTGGACTTTATACATCTATCTATCTCTATTCTGAAAGTCATGACTCTAATTTTATATGTTGCCCTAGATTCTCATAGGGCACTAATGTTAATATCAATTCTTCCCAATATTGATGGAGGAAATTATTAAACAGTGTGCAAGTTTTAAGAAGCTTGTTAATGCACAGCTCCTTCAAAAGTTTTGCCAGCCTTTTTCTTACTGAAAAACAACTAACTAGTGTATGTATGATCTGTATCATCCACTCTGTATACGTATGTATTTTACAAGTAATGCAACACTGGATGCAAATAAGCTTATAGCCTACATAAAAATTCCCTTTTAGCTCATCATACAAAGAGCACTGCAACATTAATGTTGAGAGCATGTTGACTCATCCAAGTCCATGATAATATTTCAATCTTTCATCCAGGTAATAGGCAAATCATCAACTCATTCCATTATAGCTCACCCGAGCAGAAAAATACACATTTTCATAAATATTGATTTTAAAGTCACAGAGACAACAAGAGTACCATAACGGATTAAGTTCAGTGAGGTTAACCCAATGATTAACCCAGTGAGGTTTCAATGAGAGAGATTTTTTCCAGAAGTTTAAAAAAAATTAAGACAAGAATTTTCTTGATAAATTTATAAAATACAAAATCACTGTAATGAAATTTCAATACTAACTGAAATCAAAACAGATCTCTTTCACAATGCAAAGTTGCCGTACCTGCCATGCAGAAGAGATAGAACTGGTTTATGGTAGCTATTATAACCATGAAAAGAACATTAAAAAACTACTTTAAAATCTAAAAATTGAAACAGCAGTCAACCTGTAGGTTAACATTTAAAAGTAGACATAAAAAAACCATATCAAAATGTACAGTTAAAATTTATGCATTCTTCAAAGCAGACAGTGGAAAGGAAAAAGGAGACTTGGCTTTCTGACCAGTCCCACCTAGAATTGTTATCTTCTAAGTCTTTTTCTCAGGTAGACCATGGTCATCCAAGAGTCATCTTAAGTCATTCCTAGTAGCTTCAGTTCATAACCATGGAACTTGCTGTCAAAAAGCCAATGTTAGTAGTGAAACCAGCTGTCTGTCATCAAGAGAGAAAAAAATCCTGCTGATACTCACCATCTTGGTAAATACTAGGTTCATTTTATTTCACTTAGTTTTTTAGTTAAAGAGTTGATCCATGACAGGGGAATTTGTAATGAAGTAAATATGAGAATTCAGTTGAAAAAGAAATTGTATAGAGGTTAATTTTAACAACAATTAAAAATTATGTAAAAAGTATCTGGATTTTCATTTCCTACAGGATGAAAGCTAAGGTGCTGTATTTTGGACAGTTTCAGTTAGGCCTGTTCACCAAGAGTGTCATCTTTTAATTATGCATCTTGAAGAAATCCACTGCCGGACCTGACATAGTAATGTTTACTGGAGAAAATGTGGTTCAATCTACAGTCCAGCACTAGGAATCTTCTCTACTTTCCTCCTCCTTTTCCTTCCATCAGCTATAAATTTCTTAGGCAAAACAAAAATATAATGGCAAAACAATGCACTGGGAAAGACAAAGAAACTGGAACGCAACTGAAGTTCTGAAGCGAGACAATTCCTGGCCTAATTGAACTTGAACAAGTATTTCTTTGCTGTCCTCTTCACTTCCAGCCACATCAGGGTATTTTTCCCTGCTTTGACTCCTTCTTCATTTCAGTATAAGTTTTGTCTGCTGTCAGCTTCTGGTTTTATATACATATGTATAGGAAGGGAGGGAGGGAGGATATATAGTATATATAGTTTCCTTCCTTCGTTCCTTCCTTCATTCGTTCCTTCCTTCCTTCTTCTGAAAAATTCTCATCAATTTCCTTTTGAGTAAAGAATCACCCATCCTCCATGAGTTGGATGGTCCAGAATGGTTTTGTTCCACATGGAACCTTCAGATCCTCTCATTTTTCTTCCCTTTCTCTCTTTCTGACTGATGTCTCTCTGTTTCTTGGTCTTCTTGAAATGATCTATACACATTCTCTTTTGACATGTGAGAAAAATTAACTGGTACCATAGCACTGCATTTTATTATTTGTGATGTTTTACACAGCCAACTATAATGGTTAAGTAAATATCCTAAAAACTAATTTGTTCTGCCATGCTTGGATGACAGACAACAGAATATACCAAAGAAATTAGTCAGACTTTTATAAATACACTTAACAGGAATCAATGGATGGTTACACACAATCATATTCTGTAAATTTCTAGTAGTTTTATAAATTACCCAGAGTGAATGTATAAAACCTGCTCCTAAGATTTTCCAATAATACAGAGCTTTGTCCCAGGATTACATGCAGGCCATTCAAGATCTTACATTGTTTTCCTGCAATATCCCTTTTCTCCCCTCCTGCTTTGATGATTTTTAAGGGGAGATTGTGTCAATGCTGAACCAGATGTTTTCCAATACTGCAGCTTTATTACAGGTAGTCCTTGACTTATGACCATAATTGAATCCAAAATTTTCATTGCTAAGCAAGGCAGTTGTTAAGTGAGTTGTGCCTCATGACCTTTTCTGCCATGGTTGTGAAGCGAATCTGGCTTCCCCCATTGACTTTGTTGTTGGAAGCCAGCTGGGAAGGTCACAAAGGGTGATCAAATGACCCCAGGATGCTGCAACCATCATAAATATATGCCAGTTTCCAAGCAGAGGTGGTATTCAGCAGGTTCTGACCAGTTCTGGAGAACCGGTAGCTGATATTTTGAGTAGTTCAGAGAACCGGAAAATCCCACCTCTGACTGGAGTTTTTACAGTGTCCTTCCCCTGCCACGCCCACCAAGCCATGCCCACAGAACCGGTAGTAAAAAATTTTTGAATCCCATCACTGTTTCCAAGTGCCCAAATTTTGATCACACGACCATGGGGATGTTGCAATGGTCGTAAATGTGAAAACAGTAGTGTCACTTTTTTCAGTGCCGTTGTAACTTTGAACAATCACTAAATGAATGGTCGTAAGTCAAGGACTACCTGCAGTCTTCTTAATGGAAGTGATGAATGGCTCAAGGGATACAACACACCCTGAAATTGGAGCTGAGCATGACATTGGTAAGAGAGATTATGTCACGTGCCCAGAAAATCAGGAAATCCAGGCAGTTCAAATGAATATAAAGATTTATTGCAAGGTAAAGCTCTCTACAAGAACCTGAACTACTAATAGTCAAGGGAAATTGGCGGTAGATAAGAATCAAAGGAATTCAAAGAAGTGAGACAAAAATGTTAATTGAAACAACCCTTAAGAAAGTAAAATAAAATTTTGTAAACTATATAAAGATATAAGAATAGTAATTATAGCTAAAGATATTATTTAATAGTAGATAAATGCAATATAATGTATTATGATATTTAAACCAAAATCTTGTATAGATGCCAAGAGCGTTGTTGATACCATGATGTTTTACGATGTAAAAAAAAATTAATAAAAATATATTTAAAAAAAAGAATCAAAGGAATTCAAGGTGGGCTGGACTTAGATCTCTTGTGGGTGCGAAGGGGTTCATGACTAAGGATGCATTAGTCCCCTCTCTCGGGTTCAGCCTGATCATCTTCTACATCATACAACAGAAAAACAAAGAGATTGCTTTACCCAGCACAAGGGCCACCATAAATTTCTTGCCAAACAAAAATATAGAAAGAAAGGAATAGCAAGCAAGAACACGTTAGTTTTTATATACTTCAAAGACACACATATAAGGAGCTAGACTTGCATTTTCATTTTGAATTTTCTGTTCACAAGGTTCACAGTTGCAGGAATTACATGGCCCCAGTGATTATTATAGCCTATATTTATAGTGCCATAGGTATAAAAACGTGACCAACCATTTTTGGGATCTAGTCCCTAACACTCCTACCTAAAGCAGAAATAGTTTATTAATCTCTGTACTAGATGATCTTTATTTTTATTTCTTTGTTACTGTAGATTTATTTATTAGACTGTGGACATTCTTAGACTCCTTCCTGCTCTTTTCCCATAACAACAACTTTGGTCAATTCTAGCTCTGATTCTGGAATTCATTTTTCTAATTATCAACTACATCATTTAGGTCATATTCTGAAAAGCTCATAATTTGCTATGCGATCTATTCTTGCCTTTCTACCACAACGCCATTCTCTAAAGCATATGAAATACTCCGAAAGCTTGTTATTTCATCAGGCTGCAGTCTGTATGCCTCTTTTTTCCTTGCAAAAGTGCCTGTTAACCACTCCTTTACGTCCATAGGTACTGAATCCCACCGGATACTAGAAAGTTCATCCTCAGTGTCCAAAAGGCTCCTGCAAAAATCCAAGTTTTTATATATGTATCTTTCTATTCATTCATTCATTTAAATTATGTACATCTCAAGTGGCTAAGAGAAAGAAATAGCCTTTGCAAATAGCAACCACATGGATGCATAAATGACTACCATGAACAATGGGGAGTTCAGCCTTTTAAATCCTTGCCATGGTTCCAGAGAAAATTTTCACTCTCCCAAAAGTTGCTACATAAACTGAGATTGTTTTCCAAATGCAAGCAGAAGTTCAGGGTAAGATGATCTTTGCAACAGCATGGGACACCAGAGCAAACTCCTTGTCTGCCTATTGTGTTTTCTAAGCATGTGAACATATATTGTATTTTCCAAGCATGTGAGCCCTAATTTAATAACATCCTTCAATCTGGGTTGCAGTGAAAGGAGATGGGGCTTCCTTTAGGCCCCCCTACTGAATTAGATGCAGTCTCAAATTGGCAAATGCCCAAGAAAGGTGAACTCCAACAGTAACCAGGGATGCTTCCCTCTCCTTGGGTCAATGTAATGATATACTTACAAAAGAGTGGTAGAAAGTTTCTTTTTGGTCCTTTGATCACAGGTTTTTGTTTTAGCTTGGTTACTATTAGTTTTGATGCCAATCTTCTCTTTTTTATCCTGTGTCATATCTGCAGCTGTTTTTGTTTTGTCTACAACCCTTATTGAAGTAATTTCCTACATTTATAGCTAATAAAGTACCTTCCTACTCCTATATGCATATCATTATTATACATTCTCAATGGATATAAGTTCAAGAAAAATGTCATGCTTTCCTACAGAAGCATTGTGACATCATTCTAATGTAACCATTAACAACGATTGTGCAACCCCTGTGAAGCAACTGCACAGGATTTCTTCCCCATGGAAAGTGATATGAAGAGTATAATCTGGTGTTTTTTAGTCCCACTTTTTCACTTAGTTTAAATGTCCTGTGCAAGAATTTAGGGCAAAAACAGCCATAGCAATGAACACATCAAGACTAGTGAATGGGTGATGGTGATAGCAATGATGAGATACTGCACTCAGTATTTCCGATAATGGATTTACAGTCATTAAAGCCACATGCTCATCTATGGCGCTAGCCGAAAACTAGGAAAAAACAGGTTTTTTAAAAGAAATGTTTGTACTTTCATTGGTCTTTACATTATGCTTAGTTATGAAGCTAGAATATATAGTATATAGAATATATAGTATATATAGGAAGGCAACCTGTAATTTAAACTGACCTCCCCTCTTCCA